>NW_011334910.1:20374-40374 GCF_000735185.1 Notothenia coriiceps
CGGTAGACAGAGAGCTTTGCCTTCTGGCTCAGCTCCCTTTTCGTCACAACGGTGCGGTAAAGCGACTGCAGTACCGCTGCTCCGATTCTCCGACCCATCTCACGCTCCATTGTTCCCTCACTCGAGAACAAGACCCTGAGATACTTGAACTCCTTCACTTGGGGTAAGGACTCATTCCCTACTTGGAGTGGACAGTCCATCGGTTTCCTGCTGAGAACCATGGCCTCAGATTTGGAGGTGCTGATCCTCATCCCAGCCGCTTCACACTCGGTTGCGAACCGATCCAGTGAGTGCGGAAGGTCGCAGACCGATGAAGCCATCAGAACCACATCATCTGCAAAAAGCAGTGGTGCAATCCTTAGTCCACCGAACTGCAGAACCCCTCCCCCACGACTACGCCTCGAAATCCGATCCATGTATATTACAAACAGGATTGGTGACAAAGCGCAGCCCTGGCGGCCAACGAGGCCAACCCTCACCTGAAATGGGTCCGACTTACTGCCGAGGACCCGGACACAGCTCTCGCTTTGGGAGTACAGAGATTGGATGGCCCTGAGTAGAGACCCCCTCACCCCGTACTCCCACAGCACCTCCCACAGTGACTCCCTGGGAACCCGGTCATACGCCTTCTCCAAGTCTACAAAACACATGTAGACTGGATGAGCGTACTCCCAGGCCCCCTCCAGGATCCTTGCGAGAGTAAAAAGCTGATCCGTAGTTCCACGACCAGGACGGAATCCGCATTGTTCCTCCTCAATCTGAGGTTCGACAATCGGCCTGACCCTCCTTTCGAGTACCTTAGAGTAAACTTTCCCGGGGAGGCTGAGTAGTGTGATCTCTGTAATTGGCACACACCCTCTGATCCCCCTTTTTAAAAAGGGGAACCACCACCCCGGTCTGCCACTCCTTTGGTACTGTACTGAGTACAACTCTAACACAGAAAAGACCTGTCTATGCTGCCCCAGAACGCCTCGTTGGAGATTTCTCTTTTTCCATTGTTTTCTTCTTGGGTATAGTGACGTGTTTCGGGTATAGTGACGTAAAGTGTCAGCGAACTCCCAGCCAAGCTGCGGGTGTGTGCCCAGGCTGAGTTCCGCGGTGTCTCGCTGTCGGACACTGGGCTCACAGGGAGAGGGGGGGGGGGCAGAGAGTGAATACACATACTATACAGAGATGCTGTATGAGAAACCAATGTGAGTTTGGAAAATTGCACGATGTAAATGTATTTTAGTATACCTCAACAATGGAATTATGATCAGTAGAAATGGCCATGACATGGGACCTTTAAGATAAATATGATATAAAACAAAGAGAAGCAGGAAATGTTTATATTTGAGGCTGAAAAGGCGTTTCCTACTCTATTTGCATTCAAAATGTGTTTATTTTTTCTGTAGATTGACTAATAGTTGCAGCTCTACATCAAATAGCTTTTACCAATGTGCTCTTCCTATTGCATTTGACCAAATTACACACATTTAAAACATGCCTCATTAGTGAGTGTGTGCTACCTGTCAATTTGGGTACGACGGTCTTTTCTATGACATTAGACAGTGTCTGTCTGTCTGTGTTCTCCAGCTCCTCGTGGCCATGACCATGACAAAATGTCTCCACTGCTGCGAACCACGGGAAGTTTTCAAAGTCCCCACTGTCACTCTGTTACAAAACAAATATAAAAAGGTCAAAAGTTGTGCTATGACATCTGTGAGCATGTAAGAGCTAGTGTCTGTGTTTGTGTCCACAAGTACCTTTAATGGGTTCCATGGCAGTAGCTGATGTCTAATGATGGGGTTCAACAACTTGGGCAGACACAGAGAGATGTAGGCATTGTGGTAAGAGTCAGAGTAAGACCCTCTCCACTCCTCAAATCGGGACAAAATCTTCTTCACGCTGCAAAAGTCATCCTGGACGTCAGAAAACACCGCCTGGGACCTCAAGAGGATATCAGCTGGAGAGAGAGCAGAGCGAAGTGCAGCATGAGCAACGCTTAATCCGATCACAGTGTAGTGTTAAAGAAAACATCTGGCCTGTAGGTGAAAGCCATTAGTCTATTAGATTTGATTCCTTCTCACCTATCTTCTTCTGCAGCTGCTCCTCCTCTTCTGCTGAGGGCTGGGTGTCTTCAGGTAGATCAAAGTCTTCTTCAGCTTTAACACCAGAGTCTGCACCGCTAACATATGTAAAGTAGAGTATAGTACCCATTTCAATCTTGTTTATGTAAAGAAGATATCAAATATATGAAAAAAGTTATAAACCAAAGAAATAACAGAAATATTTGTACACTCACCTTTGAGTTTCTGTTCCATTAGTTGGACTTCCACCCTGCTCATTGGTGCCATCTAAAAAAGTGGGATAGATCAATCGGGTTCATGTACATATTCTTTCTGGAGAGTATTTTGCTCCACATTGTACATCGACACAATGCAAATAGAGACAGGTGGGCACACAGATGTAACTTACAGCTGATCTGCTGCAGGCGGTCTGCCTGCTCGCTGGTCCTCTGTCGTCTCTGAGCCAACAGCGCCTCCATGTGGTCGGACAGCAGGGAGTGCAGATCCAGCTCCACAGAGTTGATCTCCACAACCTGCCAACAATCAGAAAATCATCAACCAGTCAGAACATTCTGCAGCTTCCTGTTGTTTTAAGGAGGAGAGCTCAAACTGTTCCATACAAGCTGTTAGTGTTACACCAAAGTGCCTGATTATGACACAGAGCTTTGAATAGAAAGAGAGATCAAACAATAATTCATTGACATTAGCTTTTGTGTAACAGTTAAAAGACATTAACAGAACAGATTCACTCCTTTTCTTACCTTCTCCCGTAGACACTCCACCACGTTGTGGACATAGAGGTTCGTGTCCCTGTAAAACCTGAGTTGTCTCTCAGAGGAACTTTCCTCCAGAGTCTCGGCGGATGCCCGAGCGTTCTCCACATCGCCCTCCATCCTCCTCAGCTCCGCCTGCCGGGCGCTGTGCACCTCCTTCAGGGATTCAAGTCTAAAGAGAGAAACAATTGTAACTGTAATTATAGAAATTGAATACATTTATAATGTATTAACGTTTTTCTTTTTTTCTTTTTAAATAACAATATTAGGTTATATCAGATCAGTATTTGATTCATAAATGCTATCCCTGTTGACATTACAGAATGTAAAGGAGGAAACGTACTTTCCAGTGATCCTCTTCTTGACCATTGAGACACTGAAGGCAGGAAAAGTTGGTATTTTGAGCCCTTTTAATTTTTTCCTTTGTCTGTTCCGCTTGTTGCTGCTGCTGTAGCTGCTGGATTCACTGCCAGATGGGCTCTGACAGGAAGGAAAGAAAAGGATAAAGGATGTAACAGCTGTAGTACTCAGGAGGATAGTTACACTTATGGAAGCCTTGAGTGTTTAGTAATATAAACTATTATCCCACTTAGATACAAGAAGAGTGAGACACAGAAAAATGTAATACAGTAAAAAGATATCAAATATCTTTACCTGTTCTCCCGGCCGTCTCTTGACTCCCTTCTCGATTTGTGTCTCCTCCCAAAGGTCCTGCTCATCTACATCAGATCCTGAGAGACTGTCATCAGTGTCTCCTAGATTTACACACAAACATACAAAATAGTAAACTTCACAATTAGGTGCAAAACAGACACAGAGATTTTCAGACAGCCAGCCTAGTTTCATGTCTATGACGCTCATACAACAGACTATTTTAGTATAATTCAGTTACTACAACAGAAGATTGAAAAATACAATCGATTCTCCCTGCTTTTCATACCAAGTTTATCTGCAATCCTCTCCCTAATGCTCTTCAGTCTTGGGGCGAACTCAATTCTTCTCTCGTGATCATCCGGCTCATCATCGTCATCATCAACTCTTTCTTCGTCATCTTCCCTGCTGTAGTGATCCGGGGTGCTACCAGCTGAGCTGTGGCCGTCTCTACCCAGGGAAATGAATTCTTTCTGGGCTCGATTGGCGCGGCGCTGCCATCGAGCTGCCTTGATCTCTTTAGCATTAGGGATGACTGCTGTAAAGACAAATAAATGCAGGTATGGACAATGAACATGTATGGAACAAACATCGATCCAACTGTTGATCCACACACACATCCGCAAACCTTATACAGACATTTCTCCAAAAGCATGCAGGCTTATTTTGAAGTGTTTCTGTAGGACCCTGCAGTTTTGTCTAAAACCTTTATCATACACACACCAACATCTATCAGTGGATTCAAAACCCTGACTGTTTTCCTCTCTGACACACACATACAGTATAAACACACACACACAAAAAAACCTCATACCTGGTTTAGTAGCAGAGCGGCTGGAGTCTGAGCTAGCTGAGGGAGACCTGGCATCACATTCATCACTGTCATTGTCGTCATCATCATCGTCATCATCATCCTTATTGCTGTCGTCATCATCAGTGCGGGGCAGATCATGTGGTGAAGCCTGACTGTCTGAGTCTTGCCTGGGAGAAGCAGACGGAGGGACAACTTTACCTGCTGGGGCGGGGAGAGAGGAGAGGGAGATATGCCAAAAAATTTTTTCACAATGTGATGATGTTAGCCAACATGTTTTCATTATTATAATAAGAGAAAACTTCTTACTACATGTATACAGTTTATAAGCACCTTTTTTAAAACAACACACCTCTACACTTAAGAAATGCATAAATAAGTATGTTTCCTCCTACCACTTGTTTTTAATATCCATTATTGTTCTATATTACGGGAGAAGGCATTAGATCTAAAAACCTTGCACCTGACGTATCATTATTGGACGTATACTGTGTTTTAATACAAATCTATGTCTGTAATGGCACATCTATCAGTGTGGCATACCTTTTCTTTGTTTGGTCTTGGCAGGTGATGCTTCCTTCTTCTTCACTTGGAACAGCACAGCTTTATCAGAAGACTTCTTCAGTTTAAATGTTGGTTCCTTAGCTGAGAAAATAATAAAGAAAATAGATACATGAGCAAAAACCTGCTGTTAAGGCTTCAAACGCAGCGGAAATGGGGATAATATAAATAAATGTAAATTATGATAATGTACCTGGGGATACAATCCTAAAGTTACACGTCTAATTAGATGCATTCTGTCAGTACATTTAAATAGTTTTGAGCATGATATTGACATTTTATTTCATATATTATGTTGCTCTCTTTATATATACAGTCTATGGTTGCTCTACGTTGGGTAAACGTCTGACCCGGTCTGACCTGAGTCCATCTTTAAAAAATATTGATTTAAAACTCTATATCCCCACTTATTTACCTTCTTTGTCATCAGAGAAACTGAGAATTGAGTTTGTTGTCTTCACAACCTCATCTCTGTCTTTATTTCTTTCTCCTCCTTCTTCTGTCACTTCCACCGTATCCCCGTCCTCTCCGCTGCTGCTGCCCGGCTTTGGAGGCGTCGCTTCCCGCTTGGAGCTACACGTAATGCCGCGGCCCTGGGACAGTTTCTCCGGCTTATTTACCGCAACTGGAGCCTCCTCAGTTTCCACTCCATGTCCCCGGGTCTTCCGCTCGTCCTCCTCGTCACTAGAGTTGTCTTTTCTCTGTCGAAAGTTTCTCCGAGGCTTTTTATTAAACATGTTTTATTCACTTACATGGAGGTAGTAACTTGGTTGTAGAACCGTGGTACGTCAAGTCAGAAACCGCTTTCACTGTCGTAAAGCGTTAGGGAAAATAGCCGCAATGCACTGTGGGCTATGTCGTTTTTTTTGTTCGTTTAAACTTAAACTGGCCATCCTGAATAAAAACGTAGGCGACGTGAGTTTAATTTGGCGTTATTTTAAACCGGCACTGTAAGTTAAATAATTTCCCATAAGGTGGTTAACTGTAGTTCTGGATACTCTGTATTACCAGTTCTTATTGGGACCATCTGTGCTACTGAGTATAGGAATAATATTCAGGAGACATTAATAATGTATGGCTGTTGCCTCGGAAGATTATCCTGAGTTACATGTCAGCCACAATCAGTTGGTTGAGGAGCAAGACCGTCCTCATTTCATTTATACAGTCTTCAAACTATCTTTTCATCAACATATGATACTGTATATTATACCACTCTGTGTGTCTCCTGACAGAAGCTTATTTCTGCAAGTAGGCTATAAGAAAAAAATAGGATAACAACTTTTAAAAAATCTAATAACATTAAGTACATCCAAATAATAAGCTTCCTCAAAAATAATGAGTTCGTTTTTCAAAATAATAATATAGTTTCTCTAAATAATGAGAAATTATAATGACAGACATTCTGAAAATAAATCTAAATAATTAATATCTCAAAATAATGACAACGTTTTGGAAAATAAAAACTAATATCCCAAAATAATTATAGTATTAAAAAGAAAATAACTGAAAGTCTAAAAAAAACAACAACATTTTTCGAAATATTGACAACAAAAAAAAGTAATCTCAAAATAATGAGTTAATATCTCTAAATATATACATCATGTCTCAAATAATGAATTTTACTTTGACTGAGACCACTAAGTCATTATTTGTTGGAGGATTCTCATTATTTTGTGTAGGACCTTTTTTTATAAAATCGGTGGCGAAAATGGGCCTCCACAGTATGAAGGAGTTTGTACTCCACTAATCGAGATTATTGCCAGGTACGTTTACACATACAAGGAATCTGCTTTGCTGTTTGGTGGTGAAAACATGCGCGTCACTTTGTTAGAAAAAGATGTCTGGACCATTTCTCCAGATTTAACATCAGCATAGCAGAAGACAAAATATATCCCTCTCCTGAGAGCTGAACCTTGAGCACCTGCATGAAGAACCAATGCATAGACCTCTGGACCACCAATGTGTCAGAAGGTTGCTGGATTAAGACCCACCATGGCAAAGTGTAAGAGATATGGAAAGCAAGAAGGAGTTTGTTTGTTTGTAGCCTTTATTTAACCAGGTGAAAGCCCCTTGAGATCAAAAGATCTCTTTTTCAAGGGTGACCTGCAGGACATTAGTTACACATGTAACATAAAAACAACAGAACAACAATAAGGATGACATACAACATAATGTACAGGGTACAGTTTACAAACTCTATTTACAGTGACAGGTACCATGAGTATCAAACAGCATGTCACCCAGCCGAGTTTTAAAATGATGCAGGGGAACCAAAGTGCTCAGTTGTAAACATGTTTGCAGACTGTTCCAAGTTAGTGGAGCTGCACAACTAAAAGCTTTCTTTTGATGGGATAATGTGAAAACTGGGACTAAGAAGGACTCTTGGTAGGTTTGAGATCTTTGATTTGAGGCTCTTCTCCACTATAGCAGTGAGATCACGCACACATTTAACAACATATCAGCAGCACAATATACAAAATAACTTTGTATTTTTGTATATTCACTAGAGTTAAGCAAATGCAATTAAAAAAGAAAATCCTTGATGCAAAAGCTTTGATACCTTACACAGATGTAATGTAGTAAAACCACTGAGGTAAGTGTTAGGAGATTTGTGATGTGATTTTGGTAGAACTTGACTTTATGATAGGGATGTTATTTAATATTGCGTTGCAGTCTGCTTACTTAAAGAAACAAAACAATTGAAATGGAGCAGAGTGCTACAATATTTAGTGGTTTTAAAAGTCACATTATTGGAAAATTAGAAAAAAGAGTATTCGTGAGGTGGATGTAATTATTAAAAATAAAAATGACACAATTTAATATATATATATATTAAATCGTGTCATTTTTATTTTTATATATATCCGACCAATAGGAACAGGTTAAAAAACAAATATATATTTTTTTTTTGACCTGTTCCTATTGCTCGGATCCAGTCAGCTGACAGATCGTCTGACCCCTGCTGTTTTGACAGGAAGACATTTCAAAACGTTCCCTGTTTACTGTCGTTTAAATATCTGTTTTTTACATTTTCTATTTAAAGTGTACTAACATGTCCACATTGCACATCTTGACACTAAACCAGTGTTCTTGCTTATTATATTTCTTTGTGCACGCAATTTTTCAGTTAAACTTTTAAAAAGTGGTATGGACAGCATAAGGAAATAAGTTGAAAGAAAAATATAAAAATAATAAAAATTAAATGTAAAAATTAAATATGTTTAACAACAAAAGATGAAATAAAAAACAAATAGAAAACTTAGAACAATGAATATATGACAAACTGCATATTATATTTCAGAGTGGAAGGCTGTGCAGATTTTAAGATAGGTAGATATAAATATTGAAATGTGTAAAAAATATGGGAATTTTCTTATGCACCTATGCTTAAAAAAAGACAGTACTTGGGTTGTCCTGTGTTGCATTCTCCCTTATCTGTCTCCCACGAGTTGTCCCCCTCTCCATCTGTTAACTCCCTCTCTCTCCTCCCACTCGCCGGACGCTCACACGTTAACAGCGATCCTTCGACGTCAGCCATGTTGTTGCTGTTGCACACTGAGCTGTCAGCAACAGGTTACTTTGAGGAGCAACGCTGCTAAACTTGGACATTTATACCACACATTCTGCTCTCTTCGGATAATAAACCTTTGCAGTGTGTCCGGGAACAAGTCCCCAAGTGGCGGATGATACCTTCAGTGCCCCCGGAAGCTCGGAAGTTGGTGTTTTTCTGGTCGTTGTGAGAGAGGTAAGCAAGCGAAACTGCTTATCTAAGCATGAGTGTAACTTTAATACTGTTCATGTCTCCATAGATTACTTTTAAGTTGCTCACAAGTGTTTGGACTATGTGCATGTTGATGTTCGTTTAGTTTATTTGATTCTGGAATATAAAAGGAAAACTATATTTAAAGGAGGTGATTCTGGCTGGGATGGGAGTTAGGTTAGCTATAGCTAAGTTATGATTTCATGGTATTATTATCGACAGTGGTGTATAGTAACGAAGTAGATTCACCCAGGTAATGTACTTAAGTACAATTTTGAGGTAGGCTACTTGTACTTTACTTGAGTATTTAGATTTTAGACTTTGTACTTCTAACACATTACGATTCAGAAGTAAATCCTGTACTTTTACTTCATATCTTTAGTTACTTTGCAGATTTGGTTTAATGATGTAAAGTATAATCAACATTTAAAAGACTTTGAGTAACATTCACAAGATACCCTGCAGTATATAAAGTAATACAAACTAGCTGCACCTTTTCCAGCTTTGATAAACTCATTAATGCATCAATAATTATAATCAAAACATATCATTTATATCATTCTCAAATGGTCCAATCTACATAGTGAGTAATTTTGATTTTGGTTATTTAAGTATATTTCTATGCTAATACTTTTCTCCTTTTACTTGAATAACACTTTGGTTGCAGGACTCTTACTTGTAACAGAGTATTCCTACACTCTGTTACTTCTACTTTTACTTAAGTACAATATCTTATGACTTTTTCTACCTCTGATTATCTTTACCTACACACTAAGTTCAGTGTTACCTTCGTAAAGGCAGCTTTGCCGGTCAATCCCCTAAATTCCTCTCGGTTCAAACGAGTTGAGCAGGTTGCAGTCTGGTGACAAGTGATCAGGAAATGTTACTCTATCAGTTTATCATTCAGACTCACACAGGGAGGATCAACTCCCTTTGAGAATAAAGACTGTGGAGTAACAGTGCCCAAGCTTTTATATTTCTTTCTTTTGGCCTTTTTTTGGGTTGTCACATTGTGGGTGTCCTTATCTGAGAATTGTCTAAAATTATATAATCAGATCCACCATAAATAACCATAATTTCCAACTAGGGTTGCTACTAAAGATTTGTCTTCACCATAGGTTTATGAGTACTTCATTGATGAGTATAAATTACTTGATTTAGAAGACATTTGTCTTTGTTTAAAATCCTTCCTAATTTTCAATCTACAGCGGACTGATGCTTAAAAAGCTATCCTGCAAAAATGATTGCATGATTGCATTGATATTATAATTAATGTTATTTTGACAATTTCAATGCAACTTTCATTACCTAGCAATCATTACCTCACACTGATAAACTAACTGAAAAATTGCACGTCTACAATTTAGCTTACTGCCATGGAGGCTTTTCCATATTCTCGGGACCTTTTATATTAGAGGTCCAGTGTGGATGTTTCAGTTCCTAATGGGAAGTACATGTTAAAGAGTCTGCTACAGGATGGAGAGTATCAGCTGTTCCGTGTAGAGAAGATGATGCTAAAATACTGAAGTGAACGTTTATGTTTGCATGCACCTTCGGTTGTTAAAGGAGAGTGTTGTTGTCTATTATTGCTTAGACACACACATACAGTTTAATACAGAGATTGAATGCTTGCCAAGCATTCAATCTTGTTATTGCTGTCACTACCTGTAATGTAAAATACTTTCTGTTCTTGGTAGCTTCCTTTAATTCTTCGTACTTTAATGCTCAACATGGGCTTTAATTGTTGCTGTTCACCTTACTGATATTATTTTATAATTGCTTGTCAGAGAAGTGAAAAGGAACTGATCAACCTGGTTTTGATCTCAATGTTACCAAACTGTCTGTAGACTGAATATTCTTCAAAGCAAGACAATGAATGCCTTCCAAATGAGCTTTACCTTAGACCTTTCTTCAGAGTGAAAGGTCAGGATGGCGATGTTAATCATTATTACAGTATCAACATTATCAGTATGGCAATCACTGGGTGCATTGCCAATTTATTGTCAAGTGTGACTATTTGCACTATAATAATGGTGTGGAGATGTAAAGTGTTACTAGTCGGATAACCCCTACTCCTTCGTTATTAACACACATGAGAGGAAACCCATGCGAATATACTGTACACACAATACTGCCAGAAATACACTGTTTTAGTTATATATCAGTTTTATAAAATATCAATGTTTCTCCACTCCTGTCATAACCTGACATATGAACAAATCAGGGCGGGCCAAAGCAGACTAAAGGAGGGAGAGGCCAGCCTTGCCTCTTAAGAAAACAAAACACAGCATTGCAAACAGTGTTAATGAAAACCAGTCTGAAACACTCCTAAAGATCTTTGCAGCAGTTGCTGAGAGAGGGAACCAGGCAGAAAGACAGGAAACAATAATAATGAGATGAATAGCCAAAGAAACATTGGGTCATTTTATTTTACATAGATCCACAAACACACGCCCACACGCACACACGCACGCACACACACACACACACACACACGCACACGCACGCACACGCACACAGAGAGGGAGATAGAGTCATCGGGATGGAGTTGATGTCATTGGTGTGAGGTCAGTGAGCCAGGCGGCTGAAAATCTATCATTTCGCAGAACAGACAGTGCTTGTTTCAGAACAGAGAAGTGATTAGGACAGGTCAGGGTCACACAACTGGTATGGTATAGATTTAGCGATAGAGAGATTGACATATATTTACAATGACACATGAAAAGACAGAGGGAGAAAGAGGAAAACATGACTATCTAAAAGACAGCCAAGGAATGAGGAAGGAAGTAATGAAGAGAGGAGAAAAGGTTCATTGTAAATCATCCTTTTTCTCTCAGGTTCTTCATTGTGTTCGGTATTTTCTTCTGTCAAGGTAAATAGTCTATATGGCAGCAAGGTGAAGTATAACAAGTGCATACTAAACAGAGCATATGACAAGCACAGACATACAAAGAGGAAAATACATGCAGGGTTCAAAGCTACTGACAGTACCAAGGTCAGGGACAACCAAGCTATTTATCCAACAGTTTTCAGTGTTGTATATACTAACGGAGAGACGGAAATGTCCCAGTCTTTCTGGAGAAACCAAAGCAGAACTAAAGGTGAGGTCTGACCGCCATAAGCGAGCCATAAATGAAAAGAAACACCCCCCTCTGAGGAATTGTGGTGTTTATTTAAACACCATACACAAGCCAGACATTAATTCATTATTATATGTTTCACGTTGGACTCTAAGATATACTTCAATGCACTTGTTGTTTTCTTATTCAAATGAAAATGTGTAGGCCGAAAGAAGTTAGTACATTTGGATTGGTTTAACAAACGGCCGTGCATTAGTGTTCAAGGCTTAGAGCAGGAGTAACGTTTAGTGAATCCAGACTTTTTCAACTGCTTCGCCTCATTAATTTATGTTATTATGATCTTTCTGACTGGAAACTTTTTTGTACTGTTGCTTTTTTGTAAATGAAACAATCTTTTGTGGACTTTGAAGAGGAGGCAGCAGAAGGTATGTAGGACGAGCACAAACGCTACGAGCAACCGGCAGTGCAGGGCGGACGGGTGAGATGAGTTTATGCAAATTGGTCTGAAAATAGTCCTAGGAATACTAAAGTATCCCTAGCTGTAATTACTCCTGTCACGGATGCCTGTTGTGTGTACAGGTAATAATGCTGCAGTGGTCTGCACTGAATTTAATGCAATCCTCATAGAAAGTTACCAGACACTGGCAACACGGTGTGTATTACATATCACTCTCTTTTTGAGTACTATAAGCCACCTGTACTATAGAAAATTGAGTTTCGCGACCTTTCAACCTGCAGGGAGGATTTTCTTTCTAAAGAATGAGGTCACGCTATACCGATCATCACCTGACTGTCGCCCTTCCCCCTCCCCATGTCTGTGGATGAGTTATTCCGTAAACTACAGGTTGAGATTCAATCTGAGTCATATGTCTATTTACATATCCAACCATGACAACAGTAATGGGACTACTGTGTGTCCACTGGACACTAATATGTGTTTACACAAGTCCAGCATCAGACCAGTAGTAAAACATAGTGCCATCTTAATCTTATTCTGACAAAGATCTTATAACTGCAATATTGGTGAATGTACCTTTTAGCAAGTTTGGAAGACTTCACCAGCTTTAAGTAGTAATGCTGTGATCCTTGAGGGTGTATTGTTTTTTTTTATTATCAGTGTTTTAACAACACGTTTTAAAATCAGATTTGTTGATCAACCAGGACATTCATTAAAACACTAAAATATTGTTTTATCTAACTTGTTATCAGGGTAAATGCTGAATAATAATACATTTGGCTTGTCTCTTACCAAAACATTTCCATAAAGGGGCGTTAAGTAAATGTTCCCAAGCTACACTAACATTTCCAATTATTCCAAAAGCATCTTCACACAATGGTGTAGCTAGAGCTTAAATCAAAGTTTTGCTTCTTGTTGACAATATGTCATTATTGATAGGACTTTATGTCCAGAAGGAACTGTTTTTTCTGAGCTCATAAAAACTGCTCAACATGCTTGACATGCAGAATCACCCATAGCAAAAAAACAACAATTTGTGTCTCCTTTTCTATGCTGCTGACATCAAAACGGTGCATCTTTTATAGCAGCATTCCTGTAGCTTTTGTTATTCAGAAAGGATTTGCATGAAGTTTGCAAAGCTGAGTCTACTACTGAAGGCAGTCACTTGTGCCAGCCAAATGTTGGTCAGTCGCTCAGGCAGGCCTAAACTAAGGAAAAGCCAGACTCCTCCCTCACTCTGGAAACAGTAAACCTGAAAGCCCACAGTCCACTGCTATCTTTCATTTATTCATTATAACTCCAACAGTGTTGCATTACCAGAGGTTAAACTCCATGACTAGAGCCTGACCCATAATGAATGGCTGATGCCGTCGACTTATCACTCTCATCTGTTATTGGCATGTTAGTTTGTTGGGTAATATACACAAAGAGTTGTTGAAACATTATCAGAGACTCAAAACAGTGCAACATCTGAGATATTGGGCATTTTTTGTTTCTATGAAGTATGTACAAAATTGGACCGCTCAGGCTTATGCAGATAATTGTTGTTAGCCATTTTCATTGGCCAGAATAATGTGTTAACTGAGTTCATGACTATTGCACAATTCTAGATACTCTGCTAGATGTATTCATACTTAATTACATGTTCACCTGTCTTTTCTTATGCTATGGAAACAATGCAGTTGTGTTGTGTCTGTGTTAGTATTCCTTCAAACATGACTTTCTACTGTGCACATTCTTAAAAAAGAGGTCTCTAAACAGACACTTGTACTCCAATATTTCACAAAGACTGCATACGAAGAACAAGGGCAGAGTGAAGGGGAATAAGACAAAAACGTGAGGTTGAAACACAGCAGTCAGAAGGACTTGACACAGGAGAGAGCGACAGATGGCAGGCAGTAGATTAGCCTCCATGCTGTTCTCTGCCCTTGTGAGAGCATACATCATGTTAACAAAAACAGCACACTTCCACTCCCATTCTTCCTTTATCTCATTCATGTTCTCTTTCATGAGCTCATATCAGCAGACAAGTCACCAATCACTCATTTAGCTTCCTTAAAAATCACTTGTCAGTCTGCAGTTCTTGCCCTGCCTCTTTTCTAACCAAAGCTCTGACTCTGGTTCACATTTTCTTGAACATCAAAGCTGTCTTTGGCCAAAATCCATGATCACTTCCTGTCAACTGACGTCTGACAGGGAAATGCTTGTGTCCGTGGGTTACCGGGCAGGAAGTGTTGAGCAGAAGGATTGGAATTTCTTTCCTCCTTTTCCTCCTCCTCCTCCTCCTCCTCCTACATCATGTGAGTCTGACTGGGTGATGGGGGAGATAAAGTCATGGAGGAAGCAGGTGTTCAGCACGCCAGTAGAGAATGAAAAGCTAAAGAACCTCATGGTGGTCTGATATCGAGTGTCTCTTAAGATACGTACATGAAAACAAAATAGCTTTGAATAAGGTTTTATACAACTTTTCTCCTTCTGAAGGTCATTTTGTGCTAGACAGTGCTCCGAAATGAGAGAAAATAAAACAATAGAACAATAAATGAATACAAAATATAACATAACTAATAATAACACCAGTGACGTAACATAGATTAGATTCAACTTTATTGTCATTGTGCATAGTAGAACGAAATGCACAAATGCTAAATAAAATCATATACGAAGGAAAACGTATCCAAAGTAAGACTGCACATTATACAGATGTTATTATTGTATAAATGTCTTAAAACGTTATGCTGAGAGTTTACATGGGGCCTTATGTTATCAGCTACTTTATCAAAGCAAAGGTCCACACATCCATTGGGAAAACAGTTTTGGATCTAAAAGCAGATTTGTGTTGGTATTTCAACAGGTGGAGCAGCGCTGCAGTCACATATGAGACCTGTACTGTACATATGCTGGCAAACCCAGAATAATACAAGAACAGAAACACGAGCTATTAACCATGTTGAGGCCTACCACAGGCTTCCCTCTGATCATCCCAGGCAATGTTTAAAATCACACTTCCAAAAAATGTGGACAAATTATTACTTGACGACAATACCGTACTCATATCAGACTGTGTCATCTCGTATGGCTTCTGAGAAACCTTTATTTTAGTTACCATTTTCAAATAAATATGGATAAACATGGAATCACCGACACAGTGAGAACTCCGCTTTTGCTTTTGCTTTTTAAATATAGTCAGTTATCACCTAAAACGTACACATTTGAACCTTGCAGAAAAAGTGTGCCCTCCCACTACATTGAATAAACACGTTCATGTGAAGGAGCTGCTTTCCCACACTTTGCATGCGCTTGACTCAACAAGAGTGGGTTTAAAGCATGATGCAACCAACTGTACTTTGAGGAAGGTGTGGTGACAGGAAGGAAGGTTTGAAACGAAACTGCAGAGTTGCTCTGATGGTGAAGTCATTGGGTTTATCTGTCAATCACTTTGATTCAGACTGAAATATATATATATGTAACAACTGCTGGATGTATTGCCAAAGAAATATGGGCCGAGCCGTTTTAGGGGAGATCTCTCAACTATTGGATGGATTGGGGTGATATTTGTTACACACGTTCGTGCCGTCTTCAGGAAAAGTTACAATAGCTTTGTTAATCCTCTGACTTTTTTCAACTAGTGCCATCATAAGATATGAAAAGATTTGTCCCTTTTTTATTGTGATTATGCTTTGTTAAACCTTGTTAAACTATTTACCTATTGTCAGTGGTACTATAAAGTACATACAACAAATGCAGACAAAATCAAATAGCATTAAAATAAGAATACAAGGCTATATCAGTTAAAAAGAAAATCAGGTATATGACCAAATGCCTTCAAAATATTTCCATAAGCTTACATTGTGTAAAGTGGAAATTAGCAAATATTAGCATGCTAACACACTGAAATAAAATAGTAAACATTGTACCTGCTGAGAATCATAGTGTTGTATTTGCAATTACATAGCTGACCATGAACAAACAACAACAACAAATAAGTCTTCAAAATGTTTTTGTTTTTTTGAGGCAACCCATAGTACATGAATATAACTTTGAATTGTCACTCCACACAACCATGTAGCCTTAAAATCTGGGCAGCAGCATGCATTACTGATGTCTGCTGAACACCAGGCTACCACAGGGCGAACATACTGTAGAACTGAATGAGTTGTAAACATCTCTTGATAGCAAGGATAAATGCTTTCTAATGTGTGTTTATGAGTCTAGCTTGTATAGTATTGGTGTTTTTGCCTCCACCACGGCCCATGTGGGTAGTTTTGGAGCAGTGGTGTAAAAGCTTTGGGATGTGGCCAGCTGCTCCTGACTGAGGAAACAGGAGGAGCCCTGTTTGACTCTGCTGACCGACCAGAATCTCTCTCTCTCTCTCTGCCTCTCCTCTCTCGCCCCTCTCAGTGACACCCCTGCCCTGTCCTCGCTGCAGTATTGACTGATGACTGGGCTGTGACTGTGTGTTTTGCAGATGGCTACGAGCGGTAGCTGAGGACGCCGTCAGGATTTCCCCCCCTCTCTGCCTCTGCCACCTGCAAATATGAATGGTAAGAGAGAGTGTGTGTGTGTGTGTGTGTGTGTGTGTGTGTGTGTGTGTGTGTGCGCGGAAACTGTCTGTTTGTTATGATGAAGTGAACTGTACATTTCCTGCCAGCTGACAAACTGTGGCTTCAACACTGATGTGTACTTTGTCTCGTGAAAGTGTTGTTCTGCCCTCCTGCTTGCACAAAGTGGCACAGTACCGTGTGTTTTTATAATCACTCATTATCACTTTGTCAATATCAGTTCACTCCCAACGGCCAGGCCTTGAGCTTCAGCTCCTCTGTTTGTGCACCTGCCTGTTTTTGGTTCTTCTTTGCAAGTTTTACTATGCTGACTTGCCAATTTCTATTTTGTTTCCAAGAACTTTAATTAACAGAATACAAAGACAATTGTGTAACAACCGGAAAATATATTACCATTTATTTATTTTTTAAATGAAATAAAACATTGACAAATAACTTGCACTGTCTCCAAAACTGCAGCAAGTGACAAGTCTGCAGGTTTTACAAATCTGCTTGTGTCTTCATCACTCCAACTAAAGAACTTCCACACCAACGACATGGTTTGCGTTTGGCTCTGACGTAAACTGCCATGCATTTACATTTGACCAGCAACATTTTTTTTTATAGTAGAATAATGGATCATTGACAAACACCTAAAAACCAGACAGTTTTGACCAGTGCATCTCTGACGAGGGTTAAATGTCCCATGTTTTCTTCTTCATGCTTTAAATGTGTTGTTTTTCTCTCTAGGTGGTCCAAGTGTATGGGCGATCTCTCCTGAGGAGAGGCTCAAACATGATCAGAAGTTTGACACCCTCTCCCCATCAATGGGCTTTGTCTCAGGTACACACACTAACACACACATTATTTCCCAGACTGGTGCTGCGTCACACTTACAGAGATTTCCATGACAGGACATTTCATGATGCTGTTTTACCCAAACTACACCATTATAAGGCACATACATTTTCATATATTACAATAATACACAGTTATGTGTTTATATACTGTAGGTTGCTACATACAATGAAATGGTGTTGACTTGCTCAGGTGATCAGGCAAAGACATGCATGTGCAGGTACAGAAAAACGATGTGTGTTGGAAATTCTAAATGTTCTTTTGATTCTCTGTTTCTTCCCTTTCTGTCTCTTCCTATAGGGGAGCAAGCCCGGAAGTTTTTACTCCAATCAGGGCTGCCTGCTGCAGTTCTGGCTCAAATATGGTTAGAAACACGCACGCACGCACACACACACACACAGAGCCACGGGTTCTCTGGAAGTTTTCACTTGAAGCAGAACATTAACACTGTGATGACTCTTTGTTTTTCCTGTCTCTCAGGGCTCTGGCTGACATGAATAAAGATGGGAAGATGGACAGGTTGGAGTTTTCCATCGCCATGAAGCTCATAAAGCTTAGACTCCAGGGCACACAGCTCCCCTCAGCTCTGCCAATCATCATGAAGCAGCCTCCAGTGCCCGCCCCCACCCTCAACCAGCGCACCTCAGTCCTGTCCAACTCAGCCTATGGTACAGTGTTTTTATCATATACTGTGACGTTAGTTAGCAAAGGAAATTAAGATGCATTTTCTTCAAAATCCACACCCTTAAACTCAGAAAGAAACGGGTAGCTTAGGGATGCAACTAACGTATTTTCATTATCGATTAACACCCGATGAAAAAGATCATCATTAGATATTTCCTCATTGACATACTTAAACATTTAAACACAACCAGTTTCATTCCTATATTTATTCTGAAGGTTTTTAGAGAGAGGTGTGTATGATCAGATTTTCGTGTGTTTGAAATGTGTGAAAATTAGCACATTTTAAATTAGATAAACACTCATCTGCATATATAACACCTTTTGCCACTTTTGAACATTTCTTTGAACAATAGATATTAATATCAAAATTGTTGGCAAATATTGTCGATTGAGTACTTGACTAGTTGACAAACCATTGCAGCTCTCGATTAGAATAAAAAATGTAATTTATGCAAAACAAAATAAACTAATTTGCAGATTTTGATATTTGTTAACTTTAAGTGTCTGAATGATCTCTGTATGCATTATGTCTGCTCTGGTTCTGACTGGTTTACTTTTGTGTGTTATAGGAATGGCTTCTGGGTCCAACATGATGTCCGGGACAAACCTTGCCATGTTGAACCCTATCTCCATGGCATCTCCTGGACTCTCACACTTGACACCAATGACAGGCCTCGCCCCGTTGGTTCCTACGGCAACAGGCCTGAGCCCTTTAATAGCCCCCTCCTCCTCCAGGCCCCTGATTCCCACCATGGGAAACGGCACCATGGGATTCCTGCAACCAATCCCATCTGGAGCCATGGCTGCTGGTATACATTTAATTCTAGCTTTCATTCATCCGCTCCCCTTTTTTCCTATGCTGTAGTATTGTTGTCACTGGGTTATCAGTTCAACCCAAAATACCCTTTTCCCTGTTGTGTTTTTTTTATCAATCTGGATTGTTTTGAAATGGCACTGGACTTGTAGAGCTCAAAGGGCTAATACAAGTGCATATGAAAATGCGACAACATCTCTTAACAGAAATGTAAAACCACTTAAGACAATCTGCAGACCTTGTCGGCAGTTTCATCCACAAACTATTTTCTTTTTATTGAAATACACCCACAAATGAGTGAGCACGAGATTCTAATCCATAAGTACATGCACCCTTACTTCTGTGCGTTTATAGGGTTGGAATACTTTTAGATTTACTGTCTCTCTAAATTGAAAACATTAATCTTTATTATCACTTTCAAGTTGCTGATTTCCTTGCAATGCACTGCAGATGATGAGATATTTCTGAGGGGGGAAGTAGGTAAAGGGTTGAGTCCTGGCTTGGTTTTGCCTAGTCAGTTCTCTCAGTCTCATCTCCATACAAATGGCCTCTCTGTCCTTGGCAAGCTTTGCTAGACAGTATATAACTGACCCACTGTACGACTCCCCTCCCCTTCCTTCCTTTCTAAAACTGTAGAAATAAATGATTTTATGGTTGTGGTTAATGGCTGTAGTAAAATGTCATAATAATGATTTGGATACTTATGTAATGGATGTTTGCTTTCTATTATTAGGCTTACCTCGCTCTGCGTCCCCCTACTCATCTCCGCTAGGACTCTCTTCTGTTTTAAACACGGGCTCACCGCTGCTGGACCTAAGATCTAGCAGGTAACAAACACACCACTAAGCAATTTAACTTTTGCTCAATCATCATCTTGTCAGTCTCTTTGAAGTGTAAAATCACACTGGTTCTTCTGTAGTTCGGACCACTCAGCTTGTGTTTTTGTGTTGCCTCTGTTTGTCTTC
>NW_011334910.1:42874-48598 GCF_000735185.1 Notothenia coriiceps
AGTTAGTGAGCGAGTTAAAGACGAGGTTCTGTAGAAAGAAAAAAACGTCATTAGGATCAAATATTCTCTGAGATTATGCATTCATAAATGTATGATACATTATACAATTATTTCACGCTAAATTGCAAGTTCATTGATAATCTTAATACCTCTGCAGCACCGTCACACTGTACGTGGTTCTGAATCCATTCCAGTCTGTCCGAGTTTTCCTTTTCTCTCACGCCCTCATTTACCTGATCAACAAAATAATAAAAAACAAACATCATTCAAATCCTTCCCACGCAGGATGCAGTAAAAAGCTAAAACTACTAAATATGATTAAAGTAACACGTAAGGTCATAAATGAGAGAGTGAACCTGTTGACAGAGCTCCTCCGCCCTCTCCAGAGCCTCTTTGAGAGGTCCTCGGTCAGAGTGGCACTCTGTGGTGCTCTCCAGGATCTAAACACACACACAAGTTAATTACACCGAGAAAAGGTAAAACGTTTTTTTTTCTTCTTCTAATGACACACAGTAAGGTCAGTATTTGATCTACTTAATGAGACGTTCCCACAGACACGCTCATGAACATGATGGCCTACGTTTTTGATGTGCAGTGGGTAGCGTGTGATCCTCTGCATGGGTTTCAGCAGGAAGCTGGACAGCGGCATGCCTTTACACCTGTAGTCTGTGGCAATTTTCTAATGGGAATAAAAAACAATGGTTTTAAACTTGTTCAAAATGTAGATGTTAACCTTCATGTATATAGCTGCAGAATCTCTGTACTTTGAAACATCTCCACTATGACCTACATTCTGTTTCCCCACTCCTCTCTCGCTGTCTAACCCTTCCTACCTTGAGGAAGTCCTTGAAGTTCGGCTCGCTGTCGATGCGTGTCTGCAGCAGCGTTGCTCCGTTGATCTGGCAGGAGCAGAAGCGGATGTAGGGCTGCATGTGGGACAGCTCCGCGGCCAGGATGTCTCCGATCATCTGCACCGGCATGTTGTCCCCGCCAGTCTTCTTACGCACACGCAGCGCCCTGCACACACATAAATACAAGCATAAACATCCGTGCTCCAGATTTGACTTTTCATTCAAAGCTACTGTTCATCCTTTTCTTATGTTCATACTACACTTTGTTTATATGTGTCTGTCCCTTTAGTAGATTGTTATATTAGAGTGTATCCTAATTTATTCTGTATATTTTTATAGTGTGTATTCTTGGATACTCGTCTTTCCTACTGTGAATATGTATACATTTGATTTAAATGTTTAATTGATTGTATTTGTATTTTATTCTATTTTTAAGAATTGTTGTAATTGTTGCACAATGACTGTCAAACATGCTGCTATGACAAAACAGTTTCCCAACATGTGATAAATAAAGTATCTATCTATCTATCTATCTATCTATGTCTTGTATAGACAGGTCTATAGAAATAACTTAAAAAAAGCTGAAGTTGTAACATATGTCACTCCATCAGACTGACTCTCTCTCCTAGACATCACACTCCATGGGATATTTACTTGAGAAGTTTAGTGTTGCAGGCCAGCAGTTCTTTCCAGTTGACGAAGATCATGGCCATCTCAGCCTCATTCAGCCTGCCTGACTCTAACATAGGCTTTTGGAAAACCTACACACACAAACACACACATTGAACAGAGAGAATACATTAGACAGAAAGGATATAGCAGATTAAACACACTGTCATCTATGTGACCAGGAGATCATGCAGACACCCCGACACACTTTGGATTGACAGAATATGTTTCTTATTCAGAGTGGATCACCTTGTTATACATTTTTAATCGGGACAAGATATGAAGAACAAATACTCGTCAGATCGAGTGTGTCTCGGTAAACCCGATAAACAGAGGGCAAAGAGAAGAGCCTCCACAGAATGAGTCCAGGTACTACAAATCCGAAACTTGCTGTGAGTAACACCAGGAGTGGCAGTTCGAACCACTCTAGTTTGTTCTTATTGTACGAGGTTTAACCCCGGTCGGGGGACGTCGACAAGTTGTTATTCCTAAGCTTCATATAGAGTCTCTTTACGCAAGTCCGCCTTATTTCATCATTATAACATAGTTGTTTGCAACTCCGTATATATAAAGTAGGAGATGTTTACAAACTACACCGTATTAAATACTAAAAGGTGAAAAGGAAACACCCGAAAACTAAACACCGGAAACTTTTTTGGAATCAAATTTGCATTAATGCTGTCGCTTTGGACCAGATGTCGTACGTGCCATGTAGCGACAGCCAAATGTACAATTTTCGGTATGACCCCAATCGTTTTGACAAAAAACCTTCACTCTCTTCGTTCAGACAGGATAAATAACTGCCGTACGACGATCATTGATGCTAAACTATGCCGTCTGAAAACGGGCTGCCTCGCTCTCCTGTTTGCCGAGACGACGTAGCAATAATATTCCAGAACTATCTCGCAATGACGAGGAGACGTAAAACAGGCTCTTGTATTACCCCACGGAAGAAATAAATCTTACACAATCGTTCCTTAGCGGTGAGGCGTGGAAAGAGACAGACTCTAAAATGCTACTTCTCCTCCTCTCACTCCTCGTCTCGTATCCTGATCTACATTATCCGTATCACCTCTTCTTCTTCCTACCGGAAGACACCACTACCCGCGCTGGGCCTCTCTCTCAGTAAAAGTCCAAGTCAAAACGTCCGTACTACTCTCTCAGTTCCTCAAAGTAGATTACTAACTCTTTCTCCTTACTCATGAAGAGACGATTGTCTCAAAGTGGTGGATTAAACTCTCTCCATTGCACTGTAAGTACTCCCATGCAGCCACCACGGTCACAATAGCTAACGAGGAATCTGAAAACTTTACACTATGAGTATGACTCTAAGTATTTCCGCATAGTTATGAGACGTTTACGTTGGTGCTGTCGTCTTCCTCAGTACCTAAAGACAGTGCTGGTAAAAACAACACGACCACAGTCTCCAAAAGTCATACAAAGTTCTACCCCCGATCATACCCTAAAAAAAGCCAAGATATCCTATTTGCAATCAATTGATATGTCATATTTTACCAACATCGTTAAAAAAACTAATAACCACGTTCGACTCCTAACCACCACACCAACTACACACTCAACAACACAACCATCAACCTCAACCACACATCACCACACCAAACACACAAACACACCTGAAACAGACACACCATCCAACACACAACCACCACCAAACACACCACACACACACCCACACACACACACAACACAAACACACACCACACACACACAACACACATCACACACACACACACATCACCACACGCACACACGGCACACCCACCACACACGAACACAAACACACACTATCCATCCACCCACCCACCCCCCCACACCACACACCGGATGCTCGTATGTATGCACCCCCTGATTTAAACAAATGTGTCGTGCCACAACCCCTGAGGCGGAGGGAGATACCTCCTGTTTAACTCTCTAGAGGGTTTCACATCGTTAAGATATTCTCTCCCACTTAGTAATCCAAACCCCTGCCAATTCCCAGTACGTACACACACCACTTCCTATCCGATTCAAATATAAGATAGAGTACCTTTACGGTATTCAACGGATTACAATCAGTAACTCAAGACTTTCCTACACAACCCCAAACCTAACGTGTCGTGTTCTAACTTTCTACAACCGTCTATCGCTCGTCCTTGTCTTGCCTCTCGCCAAAACTTATTAACAAAATCACTCGCACTGAACACTCCACGTGCAAGTTGATAGATAACCCATAACACGAAATAGAACCTCGACATTGACAAACCATCAGACTAGCCTGCACAAGTGTTTATAGAGTTAACTGCTTCGATACTCTTCATCTTTTATTGGGGTTCGAAAAACAACGAGGTGTCGTCGCAGTGTCAAACCAGCAACCACAACAAAAAAACCACTCTATCTGTCTTCTCTCCCCTCACGAGCGCACCGCCAAAACAAATGTTTGTCTAAACCAGGACCCTCTTCAAATTCGCAAAAACCTTCTGTCAGTGTCATGTGTCGTCATCTCTGTCTCATGCACACCGCCTGTTGTGCTCGCTAATCTGTATAATGCATAAAATTTATAGGCACCTCTACTCGTCCAGTGTCAACGGTGTGCTGCGGGATGTAATAGTCGTCGGAAAGCGCCAAAATCGACGCGGACAACCACCCCTCGCCTTGTCTGTTGCTCTCGCACTCTTACGGGGCGGAAAACTAAAGCCTCATCCGTTTTGATACAGTCACCTCATCGTACACCTCAACGGGAGTGATTGCAGTACGCCTGCAGAAACTTTGTCTCATATCTCGACCAAACCGCCAGGGATAGAACAGGAAAGTCGGGAACGAGAAGGAAGAAGAAACAGGGGAAACGACAGGGCACGCTAAAGCTTCGAGTCACTACGCATCGTAGCGACGTAACTTAGGTTAGCTGCTCAGTCTGTTGAAATCTATTCCTTCGTCCCCCAAGGGCACAAGTATTTCGGATTATCGAGGTTGACGTGAACTACACTGATTGTGCACTATTTCACTTCACTTTGACGGAGTGAGGACAGTGGTACCACCAGTTCAGGAATGATCACTTGAAACCCTCAGTCAGGAAATCTTTAAATATCTCTGGGAACTGGTGGTTAGTCGTCTTTTAGGAAACGTGACAGAAACACGTAATACCTCGCGCGTACCTTGGGTATGTCCATAAAGTTTCATAGATAAGTATGGGACAACTAACCTTCACACGGGCAATGATTAAATGGCCATATGAGTAGTCTGATCACCCAGAAAGGATTCACGCAAATATGCAATTCAATCCAAATTAAGTTGACGATTAGTTCGTTAGTATTTATGTAAAACTTGTTCACTATTTTTCGTGTATAAAAACGCAACAACAGGTGGGTTGCAGTCGTCCTCCGTCACTTTCGTCACGATTTTCACGACGACTGCCAACACTCATCCAAGACCAAAGACACATGTTGAGACTTTACGCACACACGAAGGACACGACACGCCCACACGCCATGGACTTGTCGGAGCTGTGCGACTCGAGTGTCCTCTTCTTTCTCGTGTCGCCAATTAGGTACTGCTAGGTCTGGTCTCTCTCTATGCCCTTCTGAGAGTCTATCACTACCCCATTACCTTGTACAGGATTAGTTTCTCTCAAAGTGGAAGTGCCGCGTGGGTTTCCAGGTATTATGGTATTCGGGCAGAGTGGACTTACCTTGCATTCGTTAGATGCGTCCCCACGTCTAGATTATGTGTCACCCGGTTTTTATATCTTATGTTGCCATGATGCAGCTCCCGGCCTGTACCACCTTACCAAATAAAGTTTTGCGTAACTTGTAATTGAATAATAAAGATATATATATATTCATCATGAGTTTGGGACGCTTGATTGTTTCGATTTAATCGGATATTTTTGTTGTAATATGTAATATTAGGTCAAGTTAAATTAAGAATGACGAGATAGACGTGAGAAGCTCGTACGAATACCTACGCATTGTTCCATTGGTGCTTACATTCTCCGGAAACGGAAGAGAGTTATATTGACCTTCATCGGTTGATTTATTGAAAGACTATTGAGCTTGTCGTTGAAGAGAAAATCTTATTAAAGAAGGATTTTAGATCTCTGGGACTAAAATAGACGTTTAATGAAAAGAAAGATTGGCTTGTGTTTGTCTGCTGGGAGTGTCTTTTCAAACTTAGATCGTACTGGTCTTTAGATCTAACTTTTTGTCTT
>NW_011334910.1:48638-67268 GCF_000735185.1 Notothenia coriiceps
GGAGAGGAAGGGTAGGACACACACACACACACACACACACACACACACACACACACACACACACACACACACACACACACACACACACTCACAAACACATGTGATGTTTTTGGTGGACTGTACAATAACTCTGTGTGTGTTTTCAGGACGGCTTGGGTTCAGAAGATCAAGGCTGCATCTGAAGAATTTTTTGAGACAGAAAAGAAAAAAAGGGAAAAGGCCTATCAAGGTTTGTCTCTGCACTCACCCAGCCGGACTGATGTAACCAATGTGATGATCTCTTTATGAATCCATCGTGTGTGTGTGTGTGTGTTTGCAGCACGATCTGTGAAGGCCAGTGGAATAGGACGGCTCCTCGTCACCATCTTGGAGGCCACTGAACTGAAGCCAGCCAAACCTAACGGTGAGCTGGAAGCAGTCGTGTTCGAAGGTGGTCCTTCCACCTCAGTGGACTGAGAAACACACCTTGAACCTAAAATGTTTTGGTAGAATCCAGATGTAATCCCTGCTGCGTGCTGCACGCACTGCTGCATAGATGTCTAATGAAGCCAAGATGATAAGCCACATTTAATTACGGTGCTCTGTCATCCCTTTTTTCATCCGTTCACTTTCACTTAAGAGTCCCTCTGTGTGCTTAGTGCTTGTGCCTCACTTAAAAACATTACTATTATTTCCTTAGAGGGAATGTCTGTTTTAAAACTGAAATAGTTAAATATTTTAATTGTAACCCTGTAAATGGCACTTTGTTTAAATAATGGCAGTCAGAAAAATGTGTGTCCAAATCTATTAGTGTTAGAAAATTGATAAATCTGGTGGAAACTGGGAGAAGCCACGGCTCTAGATGGAATGACCTATAATAGATGTTTTCTGAAATGGCTGTCAGTTTTAATGGGAACTTGTTGTGCTTTAGGCTCTTATTATTTTGGCTAGAGAGATTATTATAATTGTATTATAGGAGCTATGGTTGAACTTTCAAAACTTTGATTAAAAAAACCTCACACCTTTTTCAAAATGAATGCCGTACTGCATTAACACAGACGAAATGGGGCCCAGTGGTTAAATGCTCTTCATACTTTCTTTCTTTCTTTTTTCCTGTCCCTCTTCTTCCCCTCGTTCCTGTCTGTATGTTGTTCCTCTATCTTAATCTGTCTGCTCCCCTGTCTTCATGTTCCCTCTCTAGGTAAAAGCAACCCTTACTGTGAAGTGACCATGGGAGCTCAGATCTTCACGTCCAGGACGCTCAACGACACCCTGAACCCCAAGTGGAACTTCAACTGTCAGTTCCACATCAAAGACCTGTACCAGGACGTCCTGTGCATCACCATCTTTGAAAGGGACCAGTTCTCACCTGACGGTCAGTCACCTGCTCATTACTGCCCATTTTATTTCTCCCCTCATTCCTTCCAGCTGTGGAAATACCGTCATCAGCCAAAAATGTGCCCATTGTTGTTGCTTGATTTTAACTTGGAGCAGCTGCAGTAATCATGTAGCTTAAATTACCTACCGGCATACCTTTCTGTAAGTGTAAGCAAATGCTGTTCTTTTTATATGTAACACCTTTCCATGTTTTCCCCCTATCCCAAGCCTGCTGATTTATCTGTAAAGCCCCAAAATTAAGTGAAAAAATGAAGCTAACAAATGAATTTAAATGGCCGACTTTGCTGAAGACTCTGAAATAATTTTGACTTCTGGCCCCCAATTCTAACCTTTGTGTCACTGGAGCCCCACACATACCCAACTTTCACATTCTCTGAGCTCTTTTAAAAGCCAATTGAAATAAAATGTTCCTTTTGTACTTCTTCTCTTCATATCAGACTTTCTGGGCCGGACAGAGGTTCCTGTAGCCACCATAAAGAAAGAGTTGGAAAACAAGGGTCCGGTGACGCGTCGTCTCCTGCTGCACGAGGTTCCTACGGGGGAAGTGTGGGTCCGCCTCGACCTGCAGCTCTATGGCCACAAATAGACTTTTATATATATATAGGATGAACTGAAATAATAATGGAGTCTTCTACAGAGACGACAACATTGGGATATTTTAATCCTGCAGTGTAACCAAAAGAGAACGGCTGCTTTCTGTCACCTAAACAAACTCAGACGGTTGCCCCCACATATCAAACAACACTCTCCTGATCGCGCATCACGCCTTAATATTTTAACAATAACCAGCACTAATAATACCTCTTCTGATGTCATCTGGATCTGCCAGTAGGCGATCAGGGTCAGAGTGACATCATATGGACCCACCAGTAAGAGACGGATCTTTTCTTCCTGTCTCATGACCTCAGAAGGGTAGCAGGACTGGTGCAGCAGTTTAGGCCTGAACATTATGTTCTGTACACTCTGAGGGAAAAGAACAACTCCAGCGTGGCTTCCTAAACACTGCAGGCACACAGTGTGACATGAAGCTGTATCTGGTTGAATGTTTAGCTTCCTTAGGGAGGCTGTTAAAAAAATATGAATAAATCAGCAAAACTTTACTATTATCTAAACTCTTAAAGGGATAGTTACGATGTTTAGAAGTTGAGTTGTATGTGGTGCTCTCTATATCAGTGTATAACCTACTGTAGGTGGACAGTTTGGAGAAGCGTACATGAGTCACAGGACAGAAGCAAAGTATTATTATGCTGTGGGCAGATGAACAAAATGTGTTTTAGTCACCAAGGCAAATATAACTGCTTGAGTTCCCTGTCAGAAAGGGCTTTCCTGTGGCAAGGTAAAGTGGTTTAAATTAAAAATAGCATAAACTGGTGTCTAAATGATGTTAAGCTGCTGCCCCAGTTCATTGCTTTATTTCAGTGTTGTAACTCCTGTCTGCCTTTTCACTCTAGTGTAGATAATACACTGACCATGGATAAGAAGCTCATTCAACCCCATTGAAAAAAGACCCAAACCAAGACAGACATTGGGTTTTAAGTGTCACACACTTTGCCAAGTCTGGTCAACCACGGCCATTTAATAAGTTGGAATGTTTTCTTTTAATTTACAAGAAATGTTCATGTTGACTCTTTTTTTCTGAGATTAGGTCATGACTGCAGATTTCAAGAGACTCTGCTCTTTGATCTGTAAAATCCTCTCATGGTGAAATTACTACCGTGGATTAGGGACAGCAGCTGGGTAGCTCTGATCTGAAGTCAGTTTATGCTGCAGATAGAAGATCTCAGGATACGTTGTTCTGGGATTCACATGTGTCACTGTAACAATGTTGTGTTTGTCTTTGTGTCTTTGGAGTGTTAACATTAAGTTGAAGTATAGCAATATACACATATTTTCAGCTGAGGGCTCTTGATGCTGCAACTTTTTACAAGTTAACTCATAATATCTGGCTTTAATGCAAGTCATCTTTTTTAGTCTTTTAAAGTCTGTTTCTGAAAAACTATTATTTGGGATAATGTGGGTCTTGTTTGTGGTCAAATTAATTAACTTTTTCTTTCCTGTGTAAAATCAGCTAAGGCCAAGTAGTGTGATTGCTAAAAGATTGAGGTGACAAAATTATTTTTTTCTTTGAGGTAAGACAGATTGTCAGCAATAACAAACATTATTTACTCATTTTATTTTAGTTCTTAACATTTTCACCCTACCACACAGACTTGTAGGTGTCATTCTTTAGCAACCGCCTCCTTGACAGCAATACTTTTCTCAAAACATCCCCCTTGAAAAGGTTACAAGGATGTTGTTTGTAAAAGCTTTTTATTTATGTTGTTGGTGGATTTGTTGGTGTTTTCTGCCCTGTTTTTATTCATTTGTCCTTTGCATCCAGTACCTTTTCTAACTATGTTCCTGCTGGTGCCCTGGATATTAACAAGAGAAGTGTTGTATTTATTTCTTAATTTATGCGTGTGTGACTATCCAACGGTTTGGAGCGGCTTTGCTTGCTGTGTCATCTTGGATAATCAGTTGTTCTCCACTGAGTTTGTTTTGTGTGACGTCAAATATTAAAGATGTGTTCATGTTGATAATTTTTTGAAAGGCAATATAACATCTTAGATGATTCTCTGCGATGAGTTTTTCTGTAAAGTAGGCTAGTTCACTCGTCGTTTTGTTAGGCCTGCTGGTTTATTATTCAATCCACAATACTCTGTTTTTAAGTACTTTATTAACGTTAATGCTATTTGAATATGTGGAAGATGTGCAAATAGACTGGACAGGTCTGTGTAGAGGTGTACAAGTTTGTCTTTTTATTTTTGCTTTTTATTTTCCGCAGCCTTCTGCATTGACTGCTGCTGTGCTAACTGAGTTTTAAGGCTTCTCTAACCCAGATTGTCTGTAACCTGCTGTCTGTACTCACTGCGGCCTACATGTGGCACTCTCTGAATCAGGGTTTCTCAAGTCAAATTAAAGATATTAAAAGTAAACAAACTGTCAAATTATTGGCTGTGACATTTAACCTTTGTAACTTTCAGCCAACATCTTCCTGCAGCAGTACTGAAGAGGTGAGTGACCCCCAACTTCAGCTTTAGACTCAACGAGTATTTATAAATGCTGCACGTTTATGAGCTGGGCTTTGACACCATTACATAAAAAAAGACCTTTTGCTGTCATTTTATCCATACTTGTTGTTCTAAAGTAAACACAGAGTATTCTTTATCATGCTCATTATTTGTTTTTTGTTACTACTGTTTACATGCTTTAATGTTCAAAAACATGTACATGCAAAAAAACCTATAGAACACACTGGAAAGGGACACATTAAAGCATGTAAACAGTAGTAACAAAAAACAAATAATGAGCATGATNGTTACATCAAGGCCGAAAAGTAGGATGAGCACCAACGGTCAAAAATGTTTTTTTCCCTCCCAGAGCTGCCTCCCCAGATCTGGTGTTCAGGGTAATCAACTGTTAAAAACATATTGTTCACATTTTTTTTCTCCAATAAATGGATGTTTTCAAAGTCAATGAATAATCGCATTTAATAAATCGCAATTACAATTATTGACCCAAATAAATCGAGATTATGATTTTTGCCATAATCAAGAAGCCCTACTTTAGGTGGCCTGAGCACTGTGATTGTAACCTTTATTTGTTTACTTTTACAAATACACATCCTTTATTAAGCTATGGGCCGTCCCTGTTTGCAGTGTATCTATTGATGTACAGATAACTGGGATTACTTTGATGCTGAAGAACACTTTAATATTAGAACAATTTTGGTTGTAAAATTACTTTCTTACACTTTCATGACAGATTCATGGAAGAATAGATAAATAATGATGTTGGCACAAGTCAAGCTGAATCTAAGAATATGTGCGTCATGTGCATATACAGGTTTGGCTGTATGCTATTTTATATGCATATTGTTATTTAAATCAGTCATCAGCTCAGTTCTGGTACTTGGCAAGCTCACCCAATAGTTTACTTTCACTTTTACAAAGAGGGAAATCCACTCTCCGCCGTAGCCTAGTTTAATTATGGTGACCAAATAGTGTTTGTGTTCATGAAGACTCACTCTGAGCTCTCTTCTTCTCCCAGCAGGGTCACGTATGATTTAGGGAACCAGCCCCGCTCACTGTTCAGCTCTCCCAGCCACCAGTTCTCCTGCTGCTCCAACACCTGGATCACATCGTCCTTGTTGAAGTTCAGATGGCTTTCTGTCTTTGCTGTCCACGAACACAGAGCCTGGGCCAGCAGGTTCCCCACCACCAGCTGAAAGACACAGAGAGACACAGAGTGCAGTGAGGGGGGATTCAAGGAGGAATCGCACAGCTTATGCATCCGGTCAACATGTGCAAACAAGACGAAACCTGTCATTCCCTCAAAGCATTAAATGCACCCTGACAAGCAAACAATAGACTGGTGTTCATATTTACTTGAACGTATTCAAATGAGGTAATATGCATACATTTGATGCAAAACCAGCCCCTTTCTAAAAAAAGTACCCTCTATTCAAGAACAGTCCAATTCACAAAGGTTGTCTTTGAAAAAATAAAAATAAGGTTACTATTTAAATAAAAAATCTAATAAAAATGCTTTACTCTCTTTATTTGGTTTGGATGGAATACACAGTCTTCTTCAGCCTGACTTTCACGCCTCCAAACAGTTGCATCGGCCTTAATCAAATGTGTACTTTGTCTCATGGATAATTGCGTGTTTACTTTGAAATATAATAATTAGTGCCTTTCATACTTTCATTGAATAAGACCATGAGACAGGGCAGAGGGCAGATCCAAAGTGGCTTCAATCAATTCTTTATGAATTCGCCCCTGAGTATTTGAGCGTTTCCATCTGTCCAGACAAGAATCACACTGTGATCATCAAAGGGTAGCAGCAGTAAAGTCACTGTTACACCTCTCACCTGTCCTTGTGTGTCAGAGGGCGCAGGGTTCGGTGAGTGTGTTGGTGTGAAGGCAGACTTTGTTCCCGCTGCCTTGACAGCCTCTAGCGCATTGGAGAGTTGAGACTGGAGCGCCAATTTAGGGGCAGGGGCCGCAGCCGCCACGTTGTTAGCTGCGTCCGATGGGGACGCCCTCTCCACGTAGCTCTCTGGGAACCAGCCCATCTTCCCCTGTCTGCTGCCGAACAGCCAGCCCTCCTCCCGCTCCGTTGTCTCATCCACCTGACAGGAGGAAGACAAGAACAAAGAAACCTTTGAACCGGGACAAAAAGGTTCTTTCTCCACTGCTGCAGTAGTATCTTGTGTCCAGCCCTCATTAGCCTTCATGTTCAATCTTACCTCGATGATATCTTCCGAATTGAAGTTAAGCTCTTCGTTGTTTCGGGCAGTGAACGGGTACAGAGCTTTGAAGGATGTTAGCGCCGCTGACTTCCTGTGATGTGTGGCTCTGGGCTGTCCTCCTAAAGCAGAACATCAGGGATCAGAGTTTAACTTCAAAAGTGCTTTTAATAAACGTAAAGTGTTGCAAACGTGCAGGTAAATGTGTAAGAGGTGAACTATATACATCTAAAAAAGAATAAGATGAGCTAAAAACTGAATTTAAAATAAAATACTGTTTCTTGTAATACTAAACAAATGTGTGAAAAGCAAACAGATAAATGCTTGAAGCTATCAAGGTGTGTGTGTGTGTGTGTGTGTGTGTGTGTACGTGTGTGTACGTGTGTGTACGTGTGTGTGTGTACGTGTGTGTGTGTGTACGTGTGTGTAGGTGTGTGTGTGTGTGTGTACGTGTGTGTGTACGTGTGTGTACGTGTGTCCTACCCTTCCTCTCCTCCAGTCCTCTCAGCAGAGCCGTCAGTTTCTCCTGAATGTCAGTTTCCTCCTCCTCCGCTCGCTTGCTGCTGACGAGACACCTCCTCCTTCCTCTTCCTCGTCTCCTCAGCTTTCTTCTTCTCCTCTTCCTCCTCTTTTCTCCTCCTCTCCTCTTCTATCCTCTTCCTATCCTCCTCACGCTTCCTCCTTTCCTCCTCTTGCTGCTGAAGCCTCCTCCTGTCGTCCTCTCTCTTCCTCCTCTCCTCGTCCTCTCTCTTCCTCCTCTCCTCGTCCTCTCTCTTCCTGCTCTCCTCAGCATCTCGGACGGCGGCCACAGCAGCTCTCTGTCTCCTCCTCTCCTCTTCATCCTTCTCTCGTCTCCTATCCTCCTCTCTCCTCTCCTCATCTAAGCGCTTCCTCTCTTCCTCCCTCTGGCGTCGCTCCTCCTCTTCTTTACGTCTTTTCTCCTCTTGCCTCTTCTCCTCCTCCAGTTTCCTCCTTTCTTCCTCTAACAGCCTCCTCTCCTCCTCTAGCTTCCTCCTCTCCTCGTCCTGCCTCCTTCTTTCCGATTGCTTAATCCGCTCCTCTTCCTCTCTCTTCCTCCTCTCCTCCACCTCTCGTCTCTTTCTTTCGGCCTCTTCCTTTGCTCTGAGCTCTCGTTCGGCCTGCTCCTTGGCGGCCTGGATGATGGCCTGTCTCTCTCTCTGCTCCTCCTCCCTCTGTTTGGCCTCCTTCTCCTCCTGAATCCCCCTCTGACGCTCCTCTTCGTCCTTCTTCAGCTTCTCCTGCCATTGGCGCTCTTTTTCCACCTTAATTCGCCTGTAAGCAGGAAGCAAACATTATTTTAAAAGTGCGTTTTAAGGCGAAAATAAATGTATTTCCCCTTTTTGTTTGAATTAACATTTCAAAATAGCTTATTATGGTCATTTTCAGGTTCATATTTGGATGTTGTGCCTCTACTGTGACATGGCTTAAAGGAGACCTATCATGCTATGTTTGAATAATATATTGTAGGGCCATACCTAAACTGTATAAGGTATATTTATATACAAACAGAGCATGCATTTTAGCCATGCCTCATTTCACTCTATTTTGCTCTCCTCCACCCTGTCTTTGCATCAGCTGCAGCTGACCACGCCCCCCTGCAAAGGAGGGGGCCGAGTTACGAGCGTCCTGTTACCATGCTGTTACCATGCTGTTACCATGCTACGCAACCTCTCATTCCCCTGATAGGTGGAGAGTTGCCCATATAGGCAGAGCTCCTCGTTCCTGACTTCAGAACAATTTTCAAATCTGGATCAGTCTGTTTCAGATCTGTTGCAGCCCCGTTTTTAGAGATTTGGGTACGGAGGAAAAGAGAGAGGGTTGTGTTTTCTGACACTTGATGAGTTCCCTGACTCACCGGGGACACATATTCATGTATAGAAGACGTACAAAGGTGCATTTTGCATGATAGGTCCCCTTTAAGGTTCAAAAAGGTCTTTATTTTTGTCATACTTTGCTGCAGCACCTCTTTTACTCTCTACAGCAGTGATTCTCAAACTTTTTTCAATAATGTACCCCCTTTGAAAAAACAATTCAGCCAAGTACCCCCTGATCAGCGGAAAAACTATTTGTTAGGGGAAAAAAGCCTATATAAAGAGGTACAGTACAGCGCTGCACCATCAGTGTCTGATTTATTAAAGCAACAACTGAGAAACACTTAAATGCTACATTTCAAATGTTTACAATCCATCACTAAATTCATGGCAAACCAATTTTAACATCATGCAATAACACTAAGACGACATTAGTTGCATTGAACTGATCTTTCTAATAAGTTGTACTTACAATGTAGTGAGAAACATGGGCTTGTGCTTCACTGAGGATCTTTGTCATTCTGACAGGAAGGCAACTGCAGTTATTACACTTAGTGTTTTGAAATATGTGTAACTCTAGTCTATTAATATAAAACCCACACTGCTCAAACTTCGTTACTTTTCCTAAAATTGGTATATCTATCTTTTTTTCATTAACAAAATAAATCTCACGTACCCCCTGCAGTACTCCAACGTACCCCAAGGGGTCCGTGTACCCCCATTTGAGAACCACTGCTCTACAGTACATTGATAAATCATAATTCTGCTTGAACATGACACATTGCAATGTAAAAGAAACAATAACACATCTATGTAAAAGCAAAGTACCTCTGAGCTTCCTCCTCCTCCCTCTGCCTTCTTTCCTCCTCCTGTTGTTTATTCTCTTCTTCTCTCCTCTTCCTCGCCTCCTCCTCTTCCTTCCTTCGACTCAGTTCACGCCGTTTGTCCTCTTTGACGCTCCGTAGCTTCTCAAGTGCTGCCTGCTGTTTTCTCTGGCTGTCTCTCAGTTCCTGCCACACAAAACACCTTTACTAGAAGATTGTTTGACTGAATGAAATACTAAGCTGACTAGATGGCGAAGGGCTGGAGAAACACAGCATGCACAAACACATACCAATCACATATAAACTGTAAGAGCCTAAACATTAAGCTATTGTAGGAGAAAGAGAGTCGAATGAAAAAATAGATATCGAGAGCTAAAACAGCACAGAAACAAGATGTCAGAGTTATGGAGATACATATTAGCAGGCGTAGGAAATAGAGATGAAAATATGAGAACAGCAAAGAGACATAAAGAGAAACCTTTAGTAGGTAGAAGAGGTTACGCAGGCAGGCCAGCAGACAGAAGACAGCCTGAAGCATAGAGTCCTCATCACCCACATGCTGTCAGGTTAGGAATAAAGAGACGAGTGAGGGGGAAGAGAGAGGAAGGAGCATTGGAGAGAGGCATCCAGCAAGGGAATAAAAGGAAATAAAAAGAGAATAAGTGGGAGGAATAAGAACAAGGTAAGACAACAGATGACAGAGTGATTCGATTAGTATCAGAAGGTCAGACCAAAAGTAATGATACATGGAGGAGAGAAAAGAGGCATCAATGGGCGAGTAGTGAGTAATATTGGTGGCATGGCATACAACAAATGAATTCACTTTTTAAAGCATATATCTTACATATGAAAGTGGTATAAAATGAGGCAAACAAGATATAAAGATGTTGTGATTTGAGTTTATCAGGAAAACAGCCAGTTCTTTGTTAAAGCTTCACTTAGTTAGAAAACACTGTTTCCTGTCGCTTCGATATAATAAAGAGCCTGCAAAAGAACAACCTGTACCTCTACCAGCAAAGAAGACTATTCAAATGATTGAACATTACTTCAGCAATTAATGAGGACATTCAGATACATTTGTATGAATCAGTCCATTCTGTACCTGCATATCTTTGTTGTACTGATCCATCTCAGACAGTTTGGCAGCCGTCTCTTTCTCCAGAACTCCAAGCTGCTCTCGCATTTTCAAACACATCCCTTTTTTCTCCATAACACCCCCAGTCAGCACTGATACGGTCGACGCTACAAACAGATGAAATACACTTAAGCAAGCTAGAGATTTCTAGTAAAAAAAATATTGTGTATGTACTGTATATCTGTATTTACATTTAATGATATAGTTCTTATATTCTTCACGGCCTTTCCATATATTAGTAATATTTCCATGCTTTTTAGTGAATATGTACTTTCATTTTTAAAGTGGTTTGATACATTAATTTATATATGTGCATATTATGTATTTATTTATATTTGCAATATATCCTGATTTTATTGCAATATTTCAGTGTGTTGTGTTCTTTTGTCAAACATGTGTCCATAGTTCTGCTGTAATGTCATTTCATCCATCAATACTAACCAGGCAGGTTGTTCAAGGACATGTTTCTGAGTTTCTCAGTCAGTCTCCTCTGCTCTGGATTCAGCTGGGACAACTTCCTCTGGAACTCCTGAACAAGAGGAAATGCATCGTCGCAACAAGAAATGAGTCATGGGAGGAAAATATTTGGGAAAGCATTGATGTATTCTCACTTTCTGAAGCAATGAACAAAGCAAATTACAGAGAACTGAGTGAAGAAGACAACTTTCTTGTTTTCTCTTATCATTATGAGGTACATTGTCATTGCACAATGTCATGGCAGTGGGATAAAGACACCATCAGTGTTTAGATTGGTTTCCTATAGAGAGGCGAAGTCCCTCCCTTTCCGGGGGAGCTCCATGGGACCTTATTTTGGAAAAATTATGTATTGAAGTCAATGGCGAGAGAAAAGTTATCTTTCGATCCTGTTTGAATTGTGACAAGAATTACACATATGATGTTTGTCAATTTAAAAGATAATTTTGCAAGTCAAAAAATTTAAATGTGTCCTAAAACTGTGAAGTAACACTTTTTTTGTGTGAAACCGCTCAATGAACTACATCTCCCGTCTCGCTCCAACACCAAGACGGCCGTCACGTTGGCACATTTCACTTCTTTCTTTCAGAATGAGGCGAAAAGTATTAAAAGAGGTGAAAATCACTCCAAGTCTGGGCATGTTGAGAGCTGTGCATACACACAAGGGGAGTTAGTCTGTTCCGTAAGAGCCAGCAAGCGCGGACTGGGATTTGTAGTCTTTCTAGTGGCGTATTTTTCATAGTCTTATATTTCAACAGTTTTACGACAAACTGTGACTTTTTTTACATGGAAATGATCTTTTAAATTGACAAACATCATATGTGTAATTCGTGGCACAATTCGAACGGGATCGAAAGATATATTTTCAGCTTTGTTGTGGAAGTTGTGAAAAACTAAATGTAAAGGAGAGTAGCCCCTTTCTGTTGGCTGAAGACCGGCGGACTGCGATACCTGAGCAGCATTAGAAATGAATTAAAATACTATATACTTGAACACACACACACACACACACACTCCAACTCTTTCTGCAGCATGCTAATGTCCTGCTGGCGTGTCTCTTTCCTCTGATTGGTCAGATCCAGCTCCGTCTTCTGAAGCTTCTTTTTGTTGTGAAAGTCACGCAGCCGGTCTGAGATCTGACGATGTTTGTTGCCCTGTGGTAGAGACAGAGAGGATGACATCACAAACTATCTCTAATGTGTTCTTGTAGGCAACAACTGTATAACTACAGCCGCCTCACCACAGCCTCCAGCTCCATCTCAAGACTCTTTTTCTTAGCTCTCAGTCTGTTGATATCGTCCCTCTCCTGCTCCTTCTTTATCTTGAGCTCTCCTCTCTGCCTCCTCTCCCACTCCTCCTTCCTCTGGCGCTCGAGCTCCCGCTGTGCAGCCTGGATTGAACCCACACAGGACACTGAAGTGTAAATAGACAACTCTGTGCGGCTAGACAAGAGGAAGCATTAATGCAAAGATTCATTCTTGTGAATAAAACTGTCACCTCCTTTCTTTCGATCTCTCTCTGTCGCTCTTCCTCTTTCTGCCTCTCCAGCTCCCTTTGCCTCTCCAGCCTCCTCTCCTCCTCTTTCCTCCTCCTCTCCTCAGCCTCCTGAGCCTCCCTCTCTCTCATCTCTTGCTCCTCTCTCTCCTTCTGAGCACGACGCTCCCTCTCCCTCCTCTCCGCCTCCAGCAGCGTCTGACGTCTTTTCTCCAGTTCTGCGTTCCCTCGCTCCAGGTTGGCTTTGAATTTATCCTCGAACGACACTGAATAAAGACAAATCAAATGTTTTAAAAAGTGAGTGTTTGGGTACTTTTCATGATGATTGGGAGTAAGCAGGCGAAAGAAAAACAAAACAAGATTATGACGTTGTTATTGACGAATGAGTCAGGGATTTTAGAATAGCATGAAGCAGGTGTGTGTCCTTCACCCCTCTCAAACAAAGAGTTTAATCTCACCAACATCTCCCTCCAGGCTCCCTTAAAGAAAGGGTTAAAGATAACAAAAGCAGGGATTTATGAAACATCTATTTATTATAATAATTATTCTGAAGATACTCAAGTTCAAAATGAGAACAAACTGTTCTACAGTTGTCAATTGTTTAGCTAAGATAAAAGCCAAAAGGCTGCCTGCCAGTTGCCGCGAATGCCTTTTGCTTCTAGAGCAGTTTCTGAGCATTTGCAGTCTCTTCTGACCGATGGAGAGGAGTGAGGAATCAGTGGTAGATGAGGGGATCCAACAGTGAACATCATTGTTGTTAATCATTGCAACCAAGAGAGGTCCTTGAGCAAACAGTAATACACGTGCAAGACAAATATTAGATTTAGTAATATGCATGATTAGACAGACAGGTACTAACACACATTTACACACAACAAATATCAGTGTGTTTAGTTGGCAGGCCCGGACTGGCCATCGGGAGGACTGGGAGGTTTCCCGATGGCCTGGCCTGTTAAGTGGCCTGCTGGCCTGAGGAATCTTTTTTTTTTATGTATGTATTGTGAACGCAAAGCTGCGCAAATGTGGGTCTGACTGCCTCACAGAGGGTGACTGGCTATCTACATGCCAGGCCACTTTCATACAGATCATACACTAATGCCCTCGATTGGTCTCTGTGTGTCATTCAAGCAAGGGAGGGTGTGTATGTGTGGCGCGAGCAAGCGAGAGAGAACTCGCACGCGCACCGGTTACGTGTATTGTTGTTGTTAGCATCTGGTGCTAGCTTGCTGAGCTAACGGACATAATGAGCTGTCAACAAGGTGGAGGGAGAATCCTCTGCTGTCAGACTGAGAGACTGATAACTACAGCTCAGGTGAGGTAAACAACTGAGTGTTTAGATAGTTATCTTAGTCTATGTTCTCAGTGGGTCACAAACGGTTTGGACAGCATTTATGTAAACACATATATTTCCATTTGAAGGGGCAGTGATTAGTAAAATATGGATGAATAATAATAAAAAAAATTTAATTAGGTGAAAAAAAGTAAGATAAACTTAAAAAACTTGTTGAGAGCTAAAACTAGTCTTTGCTGCTGCCTCAAAGAGGAGTAGGGGGGAGAGGGGGGAGACGAGTGAGGCTGGTTCAGGAGCCCAGACACACTCACAACTATAAATGAACCAAAAATAAATAAATAAACAAGTTTCAATGTTTATTCATATTGGATATTGTATGTTATTGGTTATGGCCATGTTCTTATGATTGTATGATTATTTAAATGTATACAGTTCTTTTTCATATGGATGTAGTCTCTTTATTTCCCCCTCAAAGTGCACCAGATTGATGCATTTAAATCCAACGTTTAAAAAAAAAAAAATAGGATTTGAGGTCCACCTCNTAAAACAAATACAAATAATAATTTGAACTTTTTAACTGTTGAATTATACGTACAGGGTAATCAACTGAAAAACCAATACAAAATAAAATAAATTATACATTCATATCTACATTTAAATAAATAATATCAAAAATAATAAACAAGTAAATAAACAAGATCAACAAACATGTTGCAGTGCACTGTCACAACCTGAAAACTCCTGAACATATAGCCAACATTTTGGTAAAACATAACATATTCCACTCATTTAAACATTAAAGGCTGGCCCACCGTCATGGTCCAGAAGTAACAGGAAATAAATGTTGAACTACAATTTAAGACCAAATAAAAATGTTTTGGCCACCATGGCAAATGCTTGTAAGGCTGCTCATGTCATCTCTTAAAGATGTTTTGCTAGAAACAAGGGCTGCTCGATTATGGCAAAAATCGTAATCTCGATTATTTGGGTCAATAATTGATATCACGATTATTAAAAACCATTATCCATTTACTTTGAAAACATCAATTTATTGGAGAGAAAAAACGTGAACAGTATGTTTTTAACAGTTGATTAACCTGAACTTTAAGTATAACTCAACTGAAAAAAAAAAATAATAATAATAATACAAAAATAATCGTTATATTTCGATTACGTTGTTTTCGTAATCGTTGCAAGCCATAATCGTAATCGCGACTAAAATACGATTAATTGAGCAGCCCGACACCATAGTCATATTTCATTCGTAAACATTAAAGGTTCAAGGTGAATTAATGAATGTATTTATTGTCAATGAACCACCCTGTGTTATAGTTGCAGTTGTAGTCCCTTAACGCTACATAAGAAAAACAAAATACTCAAACATTCACATAAATCTCTAGCCTGAAGCACAAAACCTTCTAGCATCCAGGTCAAAATATATACATATAAGGTTTTTGTGATTCATGTTTACCTTTTTCCCTTTGGGGGTTCAAGGACAGAGAATGGCGGCATACACTAGAAAGATTGTAACACCCCCGGTACCTTTGTGATATTGGGCTTTTTAAGTGGCCTTTGTGATGCGGTTTTTCTCAGAGTGCATCAGTCACATGATAATATCCATGTGTCAGTGAGGGCCTGAGTCTAAGGGTGTGGTACTGTAACTATTCCAGTAGGCATGTCAGGTATTCACAGCAGAAAATAACTTCCTCCCTCACATAGCCGCATAGAGTCATAAATAGAGTGTGATTTCAGCTGGATTTGGGCCTGACAGTTGTGAGGCAGCTAAGTCTGAAGGTGAAGCTCTTGATTTACTCGTCAATCCAGTTAAGTGTATATGTATAGTGTAATGTACCAACATTCACCTCCGATCCTGGGTTTTGGCTGATAACCAAAATAATATGAGTGCGGCTCAGGGTAGGAGTGTTTCAGCCGTAATCAGCCTAGAAGGTTGGGTGTGGGGTATTAAAAGATAATGTAGAAGCGCACATTTGTTAACCTCTGGGTCATTCTAATGCCCCGATTGCCTCAAATACACTTATCTTAGTTAATGCAGATTTTAATGCATACCAGATTGTGAACATGCATTGAAATGCTGTAAAGGAGAATTTGGCTTGCATTTTAGCTCTCACAGTTAGCCAATAATAGAAATCACGCCTTTTGATGGCTCATCAGAACCTTTGTAATCAAACATCATTACACGTGAATGATATTTCATTTTCAGGCACATCTTATATACTCCACACCTACAGGCATCAAGCGATTATGTTTCGAATCATTCAGTGTGTTACACAAAGCAGGAGAAAACTACATTCTTAAAATTGTCTGTTGTAGTGTGTGTTTGCAATGAGATGTTTCTGCTGTAATAAGCTTTGTCAATAAAGATCATTCATTCATATATGCCTACAGTATGAACATATGACGTCTGATGCATGTAGAAAAACGCTTTCAGTGTGTATGTTAATGCTTAAGTTGCTGCACAATCTTCAGCTGGACTTAAATAAGGAGTCATCGCCTGTATTGCCGTGGGCGCTTATGGTCATCTCTGCTTTTTACTAACTTGTCTCCTGGCAGTTGAACTCATAAAGCCCAGGGCAGACATGCAGCAGCCGTTTGTCCCCATCTGGCTTAAGAAAGCTTTGCATCCCTCAGGAGGAGCCAGAGGTCGCAGCTTCTGTGATCCTGAAAAGTGTTGTAGGATGGTTGGATGGATACATAAATGAATACATTTGGTGATGTAGTCTCTCTGTGTTTACAGCGTGAAGGGCTCCCCTCCAGATGCTTCTGAGTCAAGCGACAGCCTGCATCTTGATGGTACAGTCAAATATCCTCTGAAATATCTGCCTTACTAACTATATTTTATACTTAAAGGTGGGGTAAGTAAGTTTGAGAAACCGGCTCGAGATACACTTTTTGTTATATTCCATGGAATGCTAAAAAAATTTCATCTGTGGAAGCCGTAGTACTGTAAAAAGAACGACCAATCGTTTTAGCCGGCCCGGCTAAAGTAACTGGATGGCCTACCTGCCTGTCAACCTTCCATCTGTGCACAAACTTATCTCGTGCCCTCATTGGTCATGTGCACGTTCGTGTGTGTTGGAGGAGGGGCTCTGTGTATTTTCAAATTCTAGCGCACTCAAGCTGGTTTCTCCAAACTTACCTACCCCACCTTTAATCATCATACAGTTAATTCACCCTGAATACATGAAGCTGTTTCCTATTTAAACTTCTTGTAATTGGTTTTTTAGATGGTGTAAGAGTCAGTGAAGGCATTTCCTATTAGTTTCTGTTTTAAATTATATTTAATGTCTGAATTTTACAATAAAATCCTCAAAATCAAGACCAAGTCTTTGGGAGAAGTCTTAAAATGGCAGGTGCAATCTGCCTTTATGGTAGATACTGCAATGAATGTATGTAAAACAATATCTGGGTTAATGTGTCAGAAATCTGGCTGGTGTGTCAGTTTAATTTAGCAACAAGCCTTGTTTAAGCTGGAGTCTTGAGTTCATTTCCCTTAGTTTATGATCTTATATGATTTATTTTCCTTTCCAGAGTACACGGCTTTGTACACTTATGAGTCTCCGGAGCCGGGGGATCTGACCTTCAGAGAGGGAGATTTGATCCTGGTGAGCAAGAGAGACGGAGAGTGGTGGCACGGCTCGATAGGAGGCAGCTCCGGCGTCTTCCCCAGCAACTACGTCAAACCCAAAGAGGCCGATGTAAGAACACTCAACACAAGCCGATATAAAAGAGAAAACCCTGTAGCCGGTCTTTTACTGTATATTGGGTTACTTTATATTGTCTCCAATGGTAAAACATATCCTGGAGAAAGGGGACTAGCTGCATCAAGACCAGACATCACAACAAATAAGAACACATATGCAAACAGAAGCCAGAGATAAAAACAATCAACCATTTAATCACATGCGCTTAACAATACTTATAGCAACACGAATGCAAGGCATACATCTCAAAAACATACATACTTTTTGGGGGACCCTGTTCTAGACCCCTTCTAGACTTCAAAGCACAAACTCAAAACATGAACATAAACATTGANCCAGAGATAAAAACAATCAACCATTTAATCACATGCGCTTAACAATACTTATAGCAACACGAATGCAAGGCATACATCTCAAAAACATACATACTTTAGTATAAAACTGCTTTTGGGGGACCCTGTTCTAGACCCCTTCTAGACTTCAAAGCACAAACTCAAAACATGAACATAAACATTGATATCAGTTTTGGTATTTGTGGTGGTAGTTAATAACATTATAAAGCAGTGTAATGATGATATAACTGTATTTATTTCAGACATCCAGTTTATCTGCAAAGAAGAAGCCAGGTGAGCTCACAATGTTGTCTTTTTTTTTGGTCTAATCTTTGAAGCCAAGTCACTTAGTCACGTACCAGAATAGAGCAGAATACCCTTTTGTTGCATTTTTTGAAGTTGCATCTTTGTGTTGTGTGCACAGAGATCGCCCAGGTGATGAAGGCCCACCCCTCCACCGGCCCTGAACAGCTCAATCTGGAAAATGGCCAACTCATCCTCATCCTCGGCAAGAACAACTCTGGCTGGTGGCTCGGAGAGCTGCAGGTCAGTTTCCATCTGCTGTTCACAGCTGTGTCTGGATGGACGCTAGAGCTGCTCTCCGTCCACTTGGACTCAAGGGAGGATTTGGAGAAAGTTGTTGACCAGCTGCTGTTCTGTTTGATTTAAATATCATTTTCCTCGTTTGTCTGTGTTATCTGACTCTAGGCCCGTGGCAAAAAGCGTCAGAAGGGCTGGTTTCCTTCCTCTAATGTCAAAGTACTGGGATCCTCCAGCGGCAAATCCACACCAGCACCTCAACCAGGTAACACACACACACACACACACACGCACACACACACACACACACACACATACA
>NW_011334910.1:67313-68929 GCF_000735185.1 Notothenia coriiceps
TGAAATGCTGTAGGGAGTTAGGTAGTAAGGGTCGGGAAAGAATGATGAATGTAGTCATGTCCCGTTGTACTTTTCACATTGACCCCACTTTTCCCACAATGTAATACGTTATGAACAATGTAGTTGCCGGGCTTTTCATCTACTCGTGGTGCCAGTTGACAAATGAAAAGTGAGTCTCGACGAGGGTCTAGACACAAGTCCCATTAGTGACAATTTGTATAACAAGTGTAAGAAAAAAGAGGTTATTTACCTACAGAAAGTCAGTTACTTATTAGCTAAATTTATTTAGCGTAACTGTTGATGTTAATAACGCTGGGTTTATTTAGCTCTAATTCTACACACGGATTTAGCTCGCGTCGGGATTGTCCGCTGAAGGATACAGCGGAGACTGTTTTGCCGGACTAGGGAAGGTACCGAAGTGGGGTGGTCACAGATCTGGAGTCCCCCCCAAAGTAGCCAAACCAAACCCAACCAAATCCAACAAATCCAAACCAGCAGGGGGGGCTTAGCTATATTCTCTCTCCGCTTCAGCTGGTCGATGAAGGCTTGTATTTTGAGCAAAAAACATCATAGACATGTTTTTATATATTTGTATATATCTGAGACCCATAATATATTCCTTAAAATAGCACGATAGGTGCACTTTAACCTGTTAGACCGCATCCCTGTTTTTCAGGTCTCAGGCTTGAAAAGGACATTCCCAGAACAAATGACCGTAACTTCACTTCTAAAAGGGGGAAATTATAATCTTTTTTCTCAAAGTAATGATAAACCTTTGAGTTGGATGTAGAAAAATCAGAAACAATATAGATGTTTTTTATTTTAAAGAAAATTCAGATTATAAACATAAAAATTATTTTTTACTTATAGTGAAAACCACCCTTGAATGATGGGATGGTAGACTAAAATCTTTAGGAATCCATCGTACAACATATAAGTACCCTGTATCAAGATTGATGCAACACAAGTGACATTTCACCTTTTTAGAGAGGTTTAGCAAAAAAAACTCCACCTCTGGGGTGATTTGGGTGGAAATGGGCGTTTTTGCCGTTTCTCTGGAACCCATTGGTCGATTTTGGTGATCTCTTTTTAACCGTTAGAGCCAATATAATCGAAGGGGATTCTCCACATACAAACCAACGTTACGAAAAAAAGTGGGGGCTATGCGCATGCAGTTTTGCCCAGAGCAATAAACTGTCTCACGCTCTGAAATCTGAAAACGGAAAGGTAGGTTTATTGCTTATTGGTTATCAGAAATTATTTCAAAGGGACACAGACACATTGGATTAACCTATGGATTAACTTCAGCACTGTTTTTATCGTTTTAATGCCATTGAAGACAACTTTTGATCAGACGACAACAGAGGTAAGACCTATTGCCGTTTTTGCTACCTAGCGCCAGGTGTTGTGATTAGGGGTGCACCGAATGGGAAATTCTTGGCCGAAACCGATACCGAAAATAGGAAACAGTTGGCCGAAAACCGAATGCCGAAAGGCCGAAAATGATTAATAGAAATATATATATATATAATGTATACATTTTTTACCAATGTTGTTCAGCTACCTGATTCTGGAAAAAGACATGATTATGGCAAAACTTAACTTAACTTAAATAA
>NW_011334910.1:69882-74786 GCF_000735185.1 Notothenia coriiceps
CACACACACACACACACACACACATACACACACACACACACACACACACACACACACACACACACACACACACACACACACACACACACACACACACACACACACACACACACACACACACACACTAAATACATGTCAGATGAAGACCAGTGATAAAATACACTAGAAATATAAATAATATAATGGTGTAACTCTTTTTCTTTCTCAGTGTGTCAGGTGATCGCCATATACGACTACATAGCCGCCAACGGGGATGAGATGAGCTTCTCTAAAGGTCAGCTGATCAACGTGTTTGACAAGAACAACCCTGATTGGTGGAGGGGAGAGATCAACGGCGTCAGTGGTCTGTTCCCCATCAATTACGTTAAGATGACCACAACAGAATGTGACCCCAGCTCAACGTGTAAGTAGATCCATTAAATATGATATGATGAAAAAATATGCAAAATACGGAGATGCTCTTCTCCCTTTTTGCTTCAATTCACTATGGCCCAATCCCAGTCTCAAGCCTGAACACTAGACCTCCTCAGGCTTCATGACTTTGCTTCTGTACGCAGCTTTAGTCCTAGGGTGAATGAGGAACATAAATGCCAGATCTTCACAGGCTCTTTGCACTAATGAACTAAAGGCACGTCCCTAATGAAAGTCTGCAGATATGCAGCGTTAAAATAATAGTGTTAAAAAGGATGTATCAGAGCCCCAATGCACTCGAGGGTTTCCCAGTGAGGTAACCCCGATCCAACAAGTGTTAAAGGTCACCTATTATGCAAAATCCACTTGTTCATGTCTTTTCTACATCAACATGTGTCCCCTCTGTGGAAAGAGATTCTGAAAGTTTCAGGAAAAAAGATTCTCTCTCTTTTTGTCCTGATCCATTTATATAAAAACCTGTCTGAAAATGAGCTGATCAGATTTTGGCCACTTTATGATGTCATAACGATGTTTTGGCTTGTTTAACCATTAGCCAATCACCAACCAAGGGACAGTAATAGGGGACCTTTAAGAGAAACGCGACTCAACTTCTCTGTGTGTGGAGATCGGGATTGGACCTATGACTAACAAAAACATATAATTTGTTCATCTTTGCAACCCCCATCAACCATTACTGAATCTCCATCCATCCATCTCTTCATCTGTATACCCTTTATTCTCACTGACTATTTCACCTTTCTTCCTATTTCCCCACCTCCCTCACTCCCTTCCCACTCTGCGTTTCTCCTTCCCTTTTCTCTCGGCTTCTGTCTCTTTCTCCTTCTAGGGCGGTAGAAATTCCTCTTCCTCTTCCTTCTTCCTACTCCTGACTCCAGAGAGACCCACTAGTACACTCTGCTCTGAAGTGGCACTGTGTCTGGACTCCCTTTCTACCAACTTATTGAACTAATGGCTGTGTGATAGAGGAAACAGTGGGAGAGTCATGGTAGAAAGGGAGTCCAGACACAGTGCCACTTCAGAGCAGAGTGTACTAGNGAACTGATTATTTAATGTTTAATGTTGTTTTTATAGGCAATAATTTAAGCTTTGTTAGTTCCAGGTTTAATATATATATATATATATATATAAATAATAAGTTAATTTCAATGCGTTTTGAAATAAACATTCAACCAGTCCGGCCCTCGACTAGTACCATTTATTCTTATTTTGGCCCACTGTGTATTTGAATCTGACACCCCTGGTCTAGATTGATACGTTCCATTACAGGTGAGACGGGAAATATGTATTTTGGACTTTGGGGTGAAACTCTCTCTTTATGAAGGACATGTGTCCATTACCTCCATCACTATCTGCAAGTCTTCCACGTATCTCTCCTCGGTCTGGATCAGCTCATGGATGTAACCCTGTCTCTTCTTCTCCTGTGAGCTCAGAGTGTCGAGGCTGTTCAGGTCCGCACACCCTGCAGCACAGAAACACACAACATTCAGCCAGTGTAACAGAAACCAAGACACTACTCAAACCTCAGCAGCACTTTAGCAATGCTTTCACTGCCTCCTGCTGGACGTTTGGACAACAACAACAAAATATGCTGCTTTTATCACTTTCAAAATGTATTTAATTGATTGATTGATTACATTGAAATTAAACATAAAGTTAAAACTATAGAAAATACAGAGACACTATCTATAATATACCTTAATAGTAACAGAGAGACATTAAATCAAAACATGAATAGATACTTTGAAATACCTGTATGGGTTCCATAATGCCACAAAAGACAGTCAAAGGATTTCTCTGAATTTGGTGGTAAAGGGTTTCTATAATAATTCTAAAAGACTGACTCCCAAAAGTTCACTAAGAAAGGACTTGACCACCATGTGAAGGAGTGAGGCAGTTTCACTTCCACATTTATCACGTTAGCTCCACATCAAGGTGCAGTGGAGCTAATTTAGCTTAAACACGATGCTGCTCTCTTTAAGTCGTCTGCTCTCAAGTTTATGCGCGCACACTGAAGCTTTCAGAAAGACGGGACAGAAAGGGGGAAAAAAGGGATGAAAAGGCAAATGGGACACGCCAAAACCAGTAAATACGTACCTGATACAAGGGTCCCATGAACCCATTGTGAGGGTCCCATGCTCTCTGACTTTTGCTCCCTCACTGGGCTTTCTCCTTCCTCTCCTTTGTCTGTCTCCTCCCAAAGGTTTAAAAAGTGAAAGCTGCTCTGTAGAGTCATTGTGCTGACTGTCTCTCCAGGTATTTAAAATAATTATATGTCTAATGCTGTGTTTGTCCGCCAGTACTCTGTCTCTACTGTGTGTCTGTGCTCTTGTCTTGTCTTTCCCAAAACCAGACTTAAACCTCTCCAAGACCAAATCTGTTTGTACCAAAACAGCAAGAGGAATCCTCTCTTTGTTTCTCACCCTGTGACGCATGTTTGGAGCACAAAAAGCTTGGGTTTTTTCCAACTTTCATAGACTTCAGTCAATTGAGACTATTTGTAGAACACGTCCAGATCAGATACCAAACATTACCTCAGTAAGAAACACACATGGATGTTTAACCGTGCATACAGTACAGGTCACTAAAACATTTAAAGGTTAGTTGTTCACTGTATATCTGCCCATCTTAATCTTGTGTGTGCACACACACACACACACACATCACTTCAGAGGACATTACATTGACTTACATGCATTTCCTGGAGACTTATCCTATCCTTAACCATAACCAACACATGCCTAACCCTTAACCGTACCCTAAACCTAATCAAGTCTTCACCCTAAAATTAATGATTCCCCTTATGGGGACCTCCATTTTGTCCCCATAAGGGAGGCGAGTCCCCACACGTGACTGTGTAAACAAATGTAGGTCCCCACAAGTATAGTAATGCTAGGCCACACACACACACACACACACACACACACACACACACACACACACACACCTTTTGACAATAACAAAAAAATCTGCTAAAACCATTTTAATATGTATACTTTATTTTAGAACCAGAAAATATACTAGTACACATCTTGAAAATACTGAAACCATCTTGCACGACAAATGGTCGTGCAAGATCAGTTTTGCTAGTGGTTGCTTTGACTGAGCTCTTGATACGGCCTTTTGTCAGTATGGTTCAACCCATTTCAAAAGTCTAGGAGCATTAAACTGAGCCAGGTAACCTCTGTAGGTCATTTTCATTGTGGTGAACACTGTTAGCAGGAGCTCTTCTCATTTCTCAATATTTTGTGACTCCTTAGCTCCTCTCTCTTCCTGCCTGTAAACAAGAAATGTCTCTCGGTGCGCCCTCTACAAGGACCAATCCTTTCTTTCAACTTGTTTCCATCTAGTCTATTCTCTGCCTCCATCTACATTTCAGGTCTCAGACAAGGAGAGGAGGAGAGAAGGATGTACACAATTATTAATAAGAAGAGCTTTTGTTATCAGAAAAAAATCAGAGGAGCAGCAAATACAGCTTTCAGTTAATATAAGATGCAGCAGCAGTTTGTATATCAGCCCTCGAGGAAAATGTCTGTCAATAGTGTTAAAACAGTGCGTCATATGGGGAAGACTTGCTTCATCTCACTTCAAAAACAGTTATTGATAACCCAGGTATGGCTTTTAAATGTAACAGACAGGATGTACCGTGCTGCTTATACCATTTCGTGTCTAAATTAAGTTAAACTAAAGGTTTTCAAAGGCACAAAACCAAAAGCCCACAAAGGAAAAGTGGAAATCAAAATAATATGCCACATCAAACATCTGTAGAGATTGAAATAGTTTAAATACTGTTCCCTCAAGTTTTTGTTGAACATATTTACTACTTTTTTCCTTCCTGAACACATTTCTCTGAAGATATACTTCAATCCTTATTGTTGAAACAACTGCAGGAGGGCTGGGCCCCAATTTGGAGCATGCATTATTCTTTTTAGATATCAACAAGCTTGACGGTGAGGACACATGAAGTGTCAGTCAAACCTAAACATCATGGCTGAGTAAGACACAACTCCGAGGAGAGACGGAGACAAATAGTGGGCTCTGTGTGAGCTAGACTCTCATAACAGGAGAGTAAGAAGGGCAGAAACAATGTGCATGAAAAGGGGAAAAGGAGTTTGATGCAGCACAGAATAAGGGGGAAATGCGTGTCTTGTGAAGGGAAGACAAAGGAAAGAAGAGGGAAAAGCCACAGAGAGACCCACTATTTCTCTGCACAATGTAGCATCATCAGTTCACAATCAGAACAAGTAGTGAGGAAATCCAAAAAGGCACGGAGGCTTTTAAATTCACAGAATCATTGTTGGTTCACAGGCAACACATGACTCTCCCATTGTTTCTTCTATCACACAATAAGTTAGTAGAAAGGGAGTCCAGACACAGTGCCACTTCAGGGCAGAGTGTACTAGTGGGTCTCTCTGGAGTCAGGAGTAGGAAGAAGGAAGAGGAAGAGGAATTTCTCAAGGACCAATCCTTTCTTT
>NW_011334910.1:78109-144709 GCF_000735185.1 Notothenia coriiceps
GCATATCACCGCAGCACATCAAGCCTCAAGTATCACCTCAATGCAAAACATATAGCAGCTAGCGTGGAAGCTAGCGTGGACGTTAGCCCGACTCGGAGTACAAGGACCCACACCCAATTCGCGTTGATCAAACAGTGGCCTATGCAACAGAGAGATTTTATTTTTCATCAGGATATTGGAAGAATAGGAGGGATTGAGGTCAATCACTGGCACTTTTTTATTTTATTTTAAATGGTACACTTTATGTTGAACTATTTATTACGTTGTTGGTGCAACTGGCACTTTATGTTGAACTGTTTATTGTTTTGGCCAAGGTTATTGAGAGAGTTGGACTGAAATGGATTAGATTTTTTAAATCAACTGTTGGTAAATCAACAAAGTCTGTTATGGCCTCTGAAGCAACAGAGAGATGTTTTCTAATAGTCAGGGTTTCCAATGTTCTGAATGTACTTGAAAGTATTGTGTTTTACTTAAAAAACAAAGTGTTATAGTTTACAGAAGGTCTACCTACCTATAGGCTACCTGAATCTCTGAAATGTACTATATTCCTAAATATGCTATTGCTACACTTTATGGCAAAAATTGCACTTTTCTGTTGGTCTTGGTTAAGAACCACCTTGAAAAAAATAAACAATGTTTTGTTGCTTAAGCTTATGTATTCAGTCATTATTCAATGGTATACTAAAATCCATGTGAAAAAAATTGCTTCTCACTGTTCTCAGGTCAGATATTTATATGTGATTAAAAATGCGATTAATTAATTAAAAAGCCTGTAATTAATTAGATACATTTTTTTAATCGAGTCCCGGCCCTATTAGTAATATCAGCCAAACAATATACGCAACAGAAACAAACTAGTTTTACAAATTCAACAACAAAACGTCCTCTGTTTTAATTTTTTTAAATGTCGCATTATTCATTTTTATTTCGGGTTATTTATTTGTTTATTCTCGCATTTTTCATAAAGTACTTAACTTTTTGAAAATGCGTTATTTAAAAAAATGTAAACTTTATTTGGTATGAATGATACATTTTTCGTAAATTACCCAAACAATTTTTTAATGACATATTTTTGTAAAATGACTTAAAGGGAGGGTAGGTAAGAATGTGGAAACCAGCTCGAGTGCGCTAGAATTTGAAAGTACGCAGCCGAAAAAAAACCTGCCCCTTCCTTCAGACTTCCTTCCAGAGCCCCTCCTCCAACACACATGGATGGAAGGCTGACAGGCAGGTAGGCCATCCAGTTACTATAGCCGGGCCGGCTCAGATGATTGGTCGTGCTTTTTACAGCGCTACGGCTTCCACAGATGAAATGTTTGTATATATTTATTGTCCAAGCATTTCATATATTCATTGCTATCGGGATGTTAAGAGCATTCCATGGAATATAACAAAAAGTGTTTCTGAAGGGAATTACCTCCCCCACCTTTAATGTTGGAAAAAATACACAACTTTAATGTTTTAAAAAATTACCGTTAATTTTCAGAAGGGTTAGGAAAATGTCTTCTATGTCTATGACTTCATGTTAAAACAAATCTGACCTAATATTGAACCGCAGCCTGCAGCTCATGGCGTGACGGTTGCTTTCGGTACATCGAAATCTGAATCAAGCAGCGTTCCTAAAACAAATCGGATGTGAGTTCCCACACAAAGTAGAGTCTCTCTGAGGCTCTGATGAACAAAGAGAAGCCCCATGGATTCTCTGATACTAACGGGTTAGGGAACGGTCATTCTGATTTCGGTTCAAATGCCGGATTTTTTTTGCAAAATGCCGGATTAACAAAAAAATATGATATATTTTCTTTTTTCGTAAATTACCCACATTTTTTTTAGTGACGTATGTTTTGGAAAAATGACTTAAATCTGGGAAAAATCACAATAACTTTAATGTATATACAAATAAACCTTAATTTACAGAAATTACTTAATTATTTAAAACATTTCCTCTATTTTTAATCCCCTATGACTTAATGTTTAAAAAAACAAATGTATTTTACGAATCCGACCTAATATTGAACCGCCGCCCGGAGCTCATGGCGTGACGTTTGCTTAATTTCCACAAATTACTTAAATATTTGAAAATATACTTTAAAAACTACTTAATTTCTTTCAAACAAAATTAACTATTTTATTTTTAAATATCACATTTTTCTAAATTCCCTCAGCAAATAATGTGATGATTATTATTCAATAATATTGTCCTGAGCTCAGAGAGACCTGCAGAATGTTGGCCACTTGAACCAGTTATTAGTAATTAGGGCCGGGACTTTAACGCGTTAATTAAGATTAATTAATTACACAAAAATTAACGCGTTAAAAAAATTAACGCATTTTAATCGCACTTATTTTTGCACCGCGGAACGTTTCTCACTGGATGAGTTTCAGGGGTACCGATTATACTGGAGCACCAACTAACGTTCATGACTTCAAACAACAACAAACCACAGTGAACAATAGTCAAACATGAACGAAGAAGCTGATGAGACCGCTTTGGTGTGGTTTGTTGTTGTTTGAAGTCATGAACGTTAGTTGGTGCTCCAGTATANACAGACATGTTTTGTATAGGTATGGCCCTACAATATATGTTTCCAATATAGCATAATAGGTCCACTTTAATTTACATCAGAATCAGATTTTTTTTTTTTTTTTTTTTTTAATAATGGGACACAGGGTTCGGTCCGGATTGATTTGCAGTTCGGTCCGGATCCGGATCTTGGTCCGGAGTTTGAGAAGCCCTAGTATACAGAGTGTAGGGCTGGTCTGTGTTGCAGGGCCCCTTATGAACACCAGGGGGAGCCCAACTCCAAAAATAGACAATTCTCACAGAAAATAATCGATAGTCAACGCAGGTCATTGTCATTGTACATTACCTCAGATACCCGGCATGCTTTGTGTCCAACGGCTCCCGCTCGTAGAAGTGTCCTGCTAAACAAGTATAAAGTGTGTGCATTATATGTGGTGGGGCCTTTGGCACATTTGTTCACAGTCAGTATGTCAGTAAATACCCCCACTCGTGATTTGTAAAGCCTTTGTGTGTCAAGTGCCTAATGTTATATATTTATTTCTGTCGATTGCATTGACAAAAAATCATAAATGTTGTGTACATTAGTAGATTATTGCAACAGAGCTTTCGACATTAATCGAAAATACAACACATACATCTAATTATATTTCTTTGTCAAGGAGCAAGCGTGAAGCCAACTTCAGAATTGGTCTAAAATAATATGCCATCACTCTATTTATTATAAATGCCATCAACAAGGTCACAATAGATGAGACATACAGTATTTAAAACAAACCCAAAACAAACCCAAACTATTAAACTGTGAGCCACAATATTTAAATGTTACGAGGGACTTTACTCAATTATATGTACAGAAAACAGCTTTAATTAATTCTCGGAATGACAGTTTATTATAAATTCAGCTAATTTCAAAATTAGACAAATCAAGAAGCATAGGCTGATCCAAACAGGATGACCTGCTGTTTCAAGTCCATGTGCAAAAACAACTGCAGCTGATCAGTATCAGATGCACCTAACAGTCCCGACATGTTATATCATACATATGATATATATATTATCAACCAACACAGCCATTAAGTGTCCGTCCTGTTAGTATTCTCTTATCTGAGGATTTACAACAGTAAAAGCACCAGTATGTTTGTGTATCTTGGCATTGAGCTTTCGTCCCAAAAACAATAAGCTGAAAAAAGTGCAACAACATAATATCAAATATATCTTAATAAGGCTGCAACTAAGAATTAATTTCATTATTAATGCCCATTTTTGTCTAGATTAATTAATTAATCACTTCGTCTGTTCAAATGCTAAAATGTGCGATACTGTGAAAAATGTGCATTGTAGTTTATTAGGGGTCTAAAGTGAGGTCATTAAATGTCTTGTCAGATAAAAAACAATGTATGTAAGTAATGTAAGTCTAATGTTATATAAAACAGAGAAGAACAGGAAATCTCCATATTTGAGAAGCTGAAAACAGGATTATTTTCAATCCTCCAATAGTTGCAGCTCTAGATTATAAAACACACACTCAGGAACTGTGGCAGCATTGCCTCTCGTTGTGAACCAGCTATATCTTTCTTAAAAGCACCTTTAAAATGTTTAAAAATGATAAAATCCCTAGTACAGTCTTCACCAACAGCAGTCACATATCGCAGTGTGTGCTCTGTAGGTCCGTTGTGTCTTTGCTTGTTGACATAAATCTTCACAACACTTCAGTGTCATCCTGCATTTGAGGCTGAGGTGTCACAGCTCACAGACTGTATGTAAGATCACAGCTCATATGTTTTCCTGCTGTTTACAGAGCAGAGGGGAAGCTCCCAGCTCCACTATCACTAATAGTTGGATCTTTGGTGGTTTATGTTGATTCCATCCAGTGTATTTCTTTTAATTGTTTTCTCTTCATCCATCTGCCTGCCGGCCTCTCTGTATATTCCTGTGACTATCATCCTGTTGAATTGTGCGTCAGTAATATCTGTTGAGGCTTTGAGTGACTGTACTGATGTCTGGTTGTCCGTTCATCCAGATCTCTCTGAGAATCCGTTCCCGCTCTTCTAGCCTCTGGGTCCGGTCCAGATCTGACAAATCACACAGAAACACACACACAGAAACACAAACACACACATAGGGGTTAAAGCACGGCCATATGATGTCTATTTGCATAACCATCAACTTTCACATCACAGACTATTTCAAAGGATGAGCATGACAGCAGTGCTTATAAAGATACAAAGTCTGTGCGTGAGTATTAATGTACACTGACACAGTATCTTTAAGACATAAAAAAAAACGCCATTCATATTCAACATCTGTCATGTTAAGCCTCTCTAGCATAAGTAGAAGCACAGTTTTTGCTGCGCGTTGATATGGTGGTATTTCAGTAGTTTGGTAGAAAGAAGATAGTTCCTATGTGAAACTCACAACACGGTCTGTCGATTATTTTGAAAATCTGGGTCATGATTTCTGGAAAAACACTTTCCTGTTGCATTTTTCGAATGTATTTGTATAGTGCCATGTAGTTCCATCATATTTGAGAGAAGGTGTTTGGACCCCAGGGAGAAGAGCAACAACTTTGTGGAAGCTAATGGGGGTCCAAATACGGGGAAAATATATTAAGGGGCCTATATTTTGGGTTTTCCCTTTCCTATAGTGTGTCTCTTATATAGTATAGGTTTTTGTGCATGTAAATAGTCTGCAAAGGCTTGACTCACAAAGTTCCCTCCATAGGGAGTTTCTCTCTCACACACTCCCCTCCCTGCCTTAAACACCCCCATTGTACTCCTTTCTTAACTTCAGTAACATAATGACATCACTATGTATGATTTTTTCCTTTAATGGTCTTAATATGGGACATGACTATATAAGTGTGTGTCTGTGTGTAAGATACCCTCAGCTGATGTAAACATGGTGGCGTTCAGTAGAGCTCTCTCAAAGCGTCTTCGTCTCCGTGCCGACAGGTCAGACGTCTCGTCCCAGTCCTCTGATTCGCTGTCGCCGGTGGGCCCGGGGCCTCTGACCGCAACAACAGCAGTGCTGTCTGGATTGTTTTCAATGGCCGGATGGAGGGGGCAGCTGCGATGTCGATGATGAAGATGATGATTATGATGAGGATGATGCCTGGTCCTGTGGCGATGGTGCTTACTGTTGCCGATGTGACAGTCTGCTCGACAGTGTATCTGGAAGACGATGGTGCAGAGTGTGAGGAGAAGGCCGACACACACACTGCCCAGAAACACCAAGGCTGTCCTCTCGGGTTGGTCTAAGAGAGGAAAAAAACGTTTTGATACCCAAAAAGGTTCTTCTTCTGCACTTTTTGTATGTTGTTTGCAATCATCTGTCCACTAGTTTACACTGTTGAGTTTTCACCCTTTCCTGTTTCTTCTCACCTGATCCCACCTGTGTCTTTTTGTTAGTTTGTTTGTAACCTCTTCAGCCAACTACATGCTTCCTGTTCGCCTGCTGCCTGATAGAAATAAGTTTTCTTACTGCAGATCTGTTCCCTACTTGCTCATTAGATAGTTATCTAAAGTATGTTCGTTGGCCAAAACTTGAAATGTATAGAAACGTTTGGTCTCATTTTGAACCAGATCTGTAATCTGCAGATTTATTTCATACACGATATGTCATAAACCACATAACTAAGGCACGATACGGGATGAATAAATCTTCTTTTTGCTACGTTTTCCACCATCGTGACAGTTAAGGAGCCGGGAAAAACTAATGAATTAGGGTTAACCTTTTCTTTGTTCGGGAGGGGAGAGGCAGAAACACCTGACAGAGATCTTCACTTTTCTAGTTTGATTATTTGTTCAAATTGAGGATTTTAAATTTAGGTTATTAAGTATTTTTTTTAACTAAGGTCAACTGTTAGTCAAGAGTGGTCCAAGAGTTAGACAATCGATATTATCCCCTGGATGGAGAACAATGCCTTTCCCTTACCTCTTATCTTTAAGCACAACAAAAGTATAATGATGATCTCACACAGTGAAGCACACCTGCAATGAAGGTGTACGCTGCCAGGATGTTGCTAAGCAGTGCCATCTCCTGGTAGCCCACCTTCACTTCCATGTTTGGGGTTCCTGACGTCGGGGCGCTCATGATTTCAGCCACTTGAGCCTATTGTTTTCTCCTGCAGAGATCAGTGGAGCTCATACTTCATGCCTCCCCTAGACAGAAGTTAGAAATTATAGCATGTCAGGATATCCACAATGCAATATAACAACAGAAAGCCAAACAAAAAAGACTTAGGACATGAAAGCATATCAGGGTAAAAAAAAGGTCAATAAGAATACAAAAGAAAAGAATAAAAGCAATAAATAGATAAATGACAAAAGCAGGTCTATAATGAGTTGTAAGAAGAGATGTAACAAAGGTCACAGATTCAGTGAGCCTCATCAGGTCAGTTGTTCCAAAGTTCAACTTGATGGCAAAAGCAAAGTGGCCTTAAGATTTAGTGCCTGAGGATCTGAGGCTGAAAACAAACACATACCGTATGGAGTCAACATTTGCACTTAGTCAATATGACCTTAAAGGTAGGGTTGGTAAGAATGGAGAAACCAGCTAGAGTGTGCTAAAATTTGAAAGTACGCAGCCGAAAAAAATCTGCCCCTTCCTTCAGACTTCCTTACAGAGAGAGCCCCTCCTCCAACACACACGAACGCGCACATGACCAGTGAGGGCGCGAGATAAGTTTGTGCACGAGATGGAAGGCTGACAGCCATGTAGGCCATCCAGTTACTTTAGCCGGGCCGGCCCAGATGATTGGTCGTGCTTTTTATAGCGCCACGGCTTCCATAGATGAATTTTTTTCATGTATTTATTGTCAAAGCATTTCATATGTTCATTGCTATCGGGATGTTAAGAGCATTCCATGGAATATAACAAAAAGTGTTTCTGAAGTGAATTACCTACCCCCCCTTTAATGTGGGTAAATGTTTATTTTCAGTCTTAGACAAAAACATTAAGAAATCACCTATGATGTAAAAACAGATATTTTTTAAATGAAGATGATGGTTATCCTGGAACTCTTTGAAGGTGTTACAGCCCTGTGTTATTCATGTGAAACCACCAGCGCTAATTTTAAATGATTCAGACTCAGTGTTGACATATTGAAATGTGTTTTAAGAAATGTAGAAATTTGTATTTAACCATAACTAAAACTTGTCTTAGAGGTGATGAGAGAGGATGAGTTATTTGTAGTATAATTACAGTCTACTAAGAAAAGTTGGACGCCTTACACTTTAATACATCGTTTTTCACTTTCGCTGTGGATACAAACATGCCTGAGCTGTTCGCCTGCAGGGACTTTTCCCTGTCAGTCACATGCCAATATTTAAACACACATACTTTAAAGCAATTATGTATGGTTTCATACAATGGTTATGCATTGACAGTTGTCAAAAACAACAAACAGTATTGAATGCATTGGCAAATTACACCTTTTCAATAATATCAACTTTAGGAGTCTCCACAAGGAGGGAAATGAAGAAAAATAGATAGATGACACATTTAGGAAAACTTTTTGCAAATGTTTTTCCTCATGGGTGTACAAACAGAGAATGCATTAACCCCCTCTAGACTGCACACACAATATGTGTGGCGGTGGTGGCAAAGTCGATAGGGGAGTTGGCTTGGCAACTGGTCACCAGTTCAAATCCCGGCAAGACCAAGTGCTACCGAGGTGTCCCTGAGCAAGGCTCCGTTCCCTACACTGCTCCCCGGGCGCCGTTCAAAATGGAAGCACACTGCTCCTAACACTAGGATGGGTCAAATGCAGAGAAACAATTTCCCCACGAGGGATTAATAAAAGTCCATCTTATCTTATACGCCTTTGAGAAAAACTAAAATAGTATATATCTTGGACATTTTACAAGAAAAATGGTAGGCTTAAACTAAACCCAATCCTAGACATTATCCTCCAGAGCATGGATGGATTTCTGAAAGCGTCTACACAGCACCATGCGCTCAAAGAACAAGGGTCCCCTCTGGCAATAATTTACAAAATGTAACTTTTAAAAAAATGGGCAAGGCATATTATTCATGCATGACTCACTTATAAAAATCAATGAACTAAATATTAGATTGTCAATCTACATTATGCCTATACTACCTAAACAGTTATTTACTATCTTTCTCTCACAAGCATCAGGTATCAAGTTTGTTGCCATTAGCTATATTAGTAGGAAACACTGTAGAGTGGCAACTTCCTGCCATGACCTCCTGGCTGTCCTGTGGTGAGGTTGTATTTTATCCCTGTGTCATTAACCTTCACACACATGTTAACTACTGAAGTGAAATGTTTTTTAGTAGAAAGTCAAGAAAAGGTAACGTAGCAGGTCATTGTCTCTTACATGATCCACTAGGTGGCAACAAAATGCCATCAGCCAAACCAACGTTTTAAATAGAAATCAAGATGTACTGTAGCTGACCTTGCTAGTGGACACACACTCAGGAGATAGAAGATACTGGTCTGCTGTGCCTCGATTTGTTTATGTTACCGTGTGATTTTCGCAGACGTTATTTTGAATTCACCAAAGTCACACAATGAAACAAACACACTAACCAGCTGAGGTTAGTTGAGCTACTGTGGTACAATGAGGGATAGTGACCTCATACAACCCCCTTTTTTAACAATTCAAGCTATCCCTTTATATTAAGGCACTGACCTGAAAAAGGTACATGGTCATGATGAAGACATTTTTTGTGGGCCTGGACGTATTTATGTTCTTATCTCTGAGACAAGAACAGTATCAACCAATACAACATACCACACCATTTATTGCCAACACTTATTTGCAACACCCAGGTTAAATGTAGAGTAGAGATACAGACACATATTTGTGTACAGTATTGTGTCTTGACATGCAGCCCCACACCCAGAGGGGGAGTCCCCTATACACACTCAGAATTACCCCTTCAGTGTGTGAGGGTGTGTGGTATTGATAGTTGTGATAATACATATAAAGCATATTTCACTTTAGAGCTACAGACTGGGGAGGAGGGTATAAAGAGTAACAGAGCTAAAGTCCTGGAGTACGGAGATCCTTTACCTTCTATATCACTTTACAAGAGTTTTAATATCTCACAATACATCCTTGTTTGAAGAGTTTGGCTCATTGGTCAGCTGCTATCTTGTACGTGAAGATAACGTAAAAATCAAAATCATTATGATATATTTGAGGGTTCATAAGATGATTATTAAAATATAGAAAAAACATTTATTCTTTTATAAATCTATGATATTTCTTCTATTTCTATTTCAATATTAGGTCGTTTTTTAAAATGTGCTATATAAATAAATAAAGATTGAGATTGAGATTCCTCTGCCCTGAATTACTTTTATTGGCTTTATCTGCAAAGGTGCACTCTAAGCAATATTTACACAGATGAGTGACATTCTGTGCTCAAAGCGTGTCTCTATAATTACTCTATAATTTGTGAAGCCCCACGGCTGACATTCTTCACTAACATTTCATAATGTTCACATCCAAAACTTCTGAATCTGTTCTTCCAAATGAAATGAATCTATGTGAGCGTTAATAATGTTATGAAAGTACAAACAGTGAGGCAGGGCTAAAAGGACACTGATATTGGTTTTCTGTTTTTGTCGACCATTTTTTATTTCATGAGCATGTTTTGATTTCCCCAGCTGACTGCTATAAAACGCTCATCTCATGTTATTATGTCCTCAATGGGTGTTGATGAGACTGATTTCTTCATTAAAGATTGTATCAATGATTGCAAATAGGTCTAATCACTTTATGAAGTAAGACCAGGCTTCACCGATTATTAGGTTGAAAAATAAATGTTTTAACCCCGAAAACACTATCTTTAAATAATGAATAGTGCAGTCGGAAAAAGTTTAAATTGAGCAAAAAGTCAAAAGGGACCAAAACGTTCACGTAGTATACTCTCATGTTGTGAGGCTTTAAAAACAGATTAAAAATGGATGAAGCTCTCAGAGAATTTCAAACTGCCCCATTATTTGTTTGTTTTCACTCTTGACATGCAAGTAGAAACCGAGATCTTAATAAAGAACAAATCTGCATTGTGTTTGTCACATTAGTGAAAACAAGTGCACTGTCAAATGTATTAATGTCTAATCTTCACACAATCATTGGAATAAAAACATTGGGCCTGAAATTATGTCAAAAAGCAAACACAGTAAGTGCAGCAGGAAACAACAACAATGACCACAGATTGCATGACATTGCAGTTCGACATAACACAACCCAACAACACACACCTGCGAGCTATTCCAAACGCACTGACTGTCAGGGTCATTTTGGGATGTTGCGTGTAAATGCTGCAGCACGTGACTGTCCCCCCCGCTCCTTCCTGTTCCTGCTCTTACTCTCTCTTTTAGTCTTCTTGATTTGTCAATTGAGGTTAGTTGTTTGCAGCAAAAAGCAAGCAGTATTCAAACCATAGACTTTGATTCAAACAACGAAAAGAAATCTCAGTTAAGTATGTTATCAACATGCTTTTTAATTTCAACAATCCCGCTTCGTTTTTTGTTGGTTTTTTATTCATTACGTAACTGCATCCAAACAACATTTCAACAAGTGCGAGCAGACAACACATTAAAAGATAAACTGTCTCCACAGGTAAGTGTAGTAAAAACTTGTGCCAAAATGTACTATCAAGTAGCTGAACACTGTAGTTATGTAAGGACTTCATTATGAGACCTGGCCTTCAGCCAGCTCATTACAGCCGCTACGACAAGAGTCTAGATCCCAGGAGCTTTTTACACTGATGACATGACTACTGTATTATGCATGAGAGGACTTATCATTCATTGTATTAATCCATGCATGTGACTGTCTAACCAAAACGTTTTTTCCAAATAATTCCTTTATGGTTGAGGAATTTAAGAAGTTAGATAAAAAGTTGGGAATCATTGTTGTGTCTGTCTGGTAAATATGAATCTAAAGTATTAGTCGCATGATAGTATTATCTGGGGATCTACAGGATTTGTAATAGTTGTCTAATAGTCACGTTATCTTTGATCTTAAACTGTACAAGAACAGAACTGCAGGTAAGAAACTACAATTGGCATACATGCTAAACTATTTCTTGTCTAGGATCAGTATCTTCATGGAGACTCTGCAACCGGTCATGGTCAAGAAATAGTCCTACAGCTCCCTGAAATACACTGAATTGTTTTTTTGTTTTTCTTTAAGATTACTTTTTGGCCTTATTGCATTTAATTAGTACAGCTAAAGAAGACAGGAGAGCGGATGACATGCAGCAGATTTGGACACGTGCAGCTGCTACTCTTACGCTTACTGGATGGGCACTTACTTGTTTTTTGTACAAACCCGACAAGATGCATTTAACTGCCTATTTATTAAAAACATTTTTAAAATAAATAAAATACATGTATTAATTAATTAAGTCTGCATTCGTTTTAGTTAGGTGTACAACAGAAACTGAGTATACACATGTATATTTAGTGAGCTTTACAGGCAGGTGGATTTTTAACAGAGACTGGCTGGTTTTTTCCAGCCTTAATGCTAAGCTAAGCTATCCATCTGCTACTTGCAACATGCATGAATACAAATGAGCACATTGTCCAAAATGTGGAATTTAATTTACACAAGAAAATTAAATTAATCAGGTTTATCGCTTTATGGCAATTCAGATGGTTAAAAAAAGTTCTCAGCCACAGAAAAATAACAATAATTGGACATGCATGCTTTCTTTGTTCATTTTGTATCATCCAATGTGTTAGTTTCTGCTACATTATTAAAGACTAGATCCAAAATCCCAACAGGAAGAGCCAAATACTTTCGCTTCTTCTTCGTTATATTTATTCCCCTCACTTTTTCTGTCTGTCAGCGCAGTCTGGCCAAATTATTATGTGGCACAATGGCTCTTTGTTTTTATACTCCATGTGATTAAGAGGACTGTATGGTACGCCTGCTTCATTCATAATCATGCTACAGACAGACAGACAGACAGACAGACAGACAGACACACACACACACACACACACACCCCCACCCCACAGGAGATACTCCACACATTGTTCATGTGCGCTTATCACACTTTGAGCGTATTACTCCCTGCGTGTGCGTTTGTGTAATTCTAATGCAATGTGACACTGTCCTTTCCCTCCGCTGCTTCACCGTCCGATACTATCTAACATGACCTGCAGAGAGAGTACAGAGATAGAGAGGGAGACCGTCTGTACACAGAAATAGAACATAAAGACAGAGTGAGAGAAAAACAGAGCTGGAAAGTGTAAAGATATTCAACAGGGAGAAAGGGTAATGATGTATGGACGAGAATAAAGTCATTCTCCCTACAACGTACGACCCTTCACATCATTAACAACACTGACACCCCAATCATCATCAGCAGTATTAACCTCAACAACTCACGCACGTGCAAACACACTATTTATACTTACATTTCATTAATGCCAAGATCCCATCTGGAGTGTGTTTACTCCTCTCCCCTCCTCTCCTCCCCTCTTGTCTCCTCTTCTTCCTCCTCCTCCTCTCCTTCCTCTGCTCTGGTCCTCTCCTCTCTCTGCTCTGAGCTCCTCTGCTCTCTACTCTCTCCTCCCCTTTGCCTTTCCCTCAGAAAAGAACAAAAACACTAGGCGTATAATTAAATGAATAAATCTTCTGCGTCCTCCCACAGTTGTCAAATATTCACACATATACAAGGACTGCTCTCCTCTTCACTTTCTTACGTTAATGCAAATTGAAAAATGTTCATACATTCTTCCTTTCAGCCGCTCTTTCTTTGATGCCGAGGCAGCAGGAGGGATGTTGCTCACACAGTTTTGCAGAGAGGAGTTTTCTGATGTTCCATTTGAGTTTTTCCAGTTTATTTTCCACACACAGGGAGACAGGGGTCAGTTCCTCAGGGCAGAAATGTGACATGAAAGACCCCGACAAGTCGGCCAAATCCCTGTCTTCTCTTCCTCCCTCTCCCTCTCTCTATCTCACACACACACACTTTAGCAAGAACACACACACAGTCACACTCGTGCATAGTCGTCAATTCAGAATCGCTGCCTCTTTCTTTCACGCAGAATGCTCAGTAGCAGGAGGAGAGAGAAAAAGGAAGGGAAAGAGGGAGGGACAAAGTGACAAAATGCCTCACATCATAACAGTCGGATTTTTGAAATCTGAAAATTTTAATATTTTTCACGTGTAATGCTGGAAAACCACATGTGTCTTTATTTGAATGTAGCTACATGTGCCAAATGTATACACTACCACACACAAAACGGTGCTTAACATGATCAAATAGTACTTATTCAGCCGCTTTCAAAATCAGTGCATTGTTCATAACCTTTTGTTTGTATTATGAATGTTTCTGAATTGACTTTCTAACTGCATGTTTACACACACTGATGCAAGCTGCTGCTGTTACTACTTTGATATTTCAAGTTGCGAGTGCGTGTGTGTGTGTGTGTGTGTGTGTGTGTGTGTGTGTGTGTGTGTGTGTGTGTGTGTGTGTGTGTGTGTGTGTGTGTGTGTGTGTGTGTGTGTGTGTGTGTGTGTGTTTGAATACATGTTAAGGAAACATGGGGATGATGTTTCAGTGCTAAATCAACACTTTCCTAAAAATACATTCATATCATATACTGTTTATGAATTCTTTATCAGCCGACCTGTCATGTTGGCAGGTTATTTTCGTGCTGATGTTACGCAACTGAGAAAGCTCCTGCAGTTATTCAGGGCAACCGCTCTCAACAGGTGTTTGACAAAAACACTCAAACTTTGCTTTTAGGTCAAACATGAACTGCTGCTTTTGGGTGCACTTTGTATACAATGAAAGCAACAAGGGTGAGCTACTTTTAATATAACGCACACATTTGTCAAAAGAAAACAACGTTACTGAAGAGAAAACATTACAACTGCAATATTTTCTTCATGGTCTTTTTATTTCCTAAGCAGAATTAAAATGTATTAAACAGACTTATTTCTTTCCTTCACTCTACACTATGAGAGGGTTACTGTATCACAAAATAAAAGAGTAATTAATAAGAAATAGTTAAAGGTCATCTGCAAATCTTACAATCCACCCCAATTCACATTATCGCAATATCACATTGCAGTTCTTTCTGATATACAGTAGGTGTGTGTTGACTTGCATATGTCACATCTGTATTTTTTGTTGCTGTGCGATGCAGTATAAACCGGCTGCTGCTTTTACAAAATAATTTCCCATTTTGAGGTAATAATGCTGTCAGTCAAATTCATCTCTAACGTTCTGTATTGTGAATATTGTTCCTCTATGGCAAATCAATTAAATCATCAAAATCATAATGTGTAGTAACATAACATTTCCTTTTTGAATTATTATGGTTATCAACAATACTGGTACATTTAATGAAACCCCAGTAGCACCAGAGGGAAAGTCACATGATCACCAACATCATCTGGAGACCATGCATGTGTGTGAAAAAAGTCATAGCAATCAATGCAATATTTTCCAGTAATATTTCAGTGTTGACCAACCAAAGCACATCTTTTAGAAGACTATTATATTTTTATATGAAGGTGGACGCAAAAAAAAAACGTACAAAAACAAACATTTAAATAATAATGAAAATATCCTTTAGGGCAAATTGGAGATCATTCCTTATTGACACTACCATCGTCACGTGATCAGGATTGTTATTCACACATTAAAAATAAATGCAGAATGAACAACATATGCAACACTTACCATTCATAATGCATCCTTTTCTGCACCTCCAGCCTGGTGTGATGAAATATTAACACTGTGTTTTCTGTGAGGAATTGTTATCAGTCACCTCTGAAATAGCAAGGGACAGGAGTAGTGAGTGTCAGACGCAGGGCGGGAACACTGGACTAAATAACAGTACAGCCTTTGCTCCTCTGGTAGGTCCTTTCATTATTCATGACCCAAGAGGTGAACAAATGTGGGTTCAAATCCATCAGAAAAATAAAGTGCCGTCAGCACTAACTCAGTGGTGAAATTAATGTATTTACTCAAGCAGAGTCCTTACAGGATGATGCTATCAATGTTTCATACTTTTATTTTTTTTAGTTCAAATCAACTTTAAATCTAGGGAGGTTACTTCTGAGTAACTTTATGAGGAATTTTATTGTTTGAAATTATACAACCGGGAAAAAAAAAAAACAGTATTGCAAACCACTTGTTCAATTGCAGTAGCTAGCAGCACTAGCCGGGGAAGTGGCTTTAATCTTGCAAAAATGTCCCTATATGGAAACACATGACAGCCCATCTCTTCAGGCCTTTCTCTAAAGCCACTCCCCAAAATTAGTGAACGTAAAACAACAAACATGGCCGTTGTGAATACTTACAGCTGGTAAGCTAGCAGCTTGTGGAAGACTCTGGTCACCTTCAGTGAGACGACAGACAGTGTGTTCAGGTCGGCTGTCCCATTATACAATTCAACCCGAGCAAACTGGCGAACGCAAACACTCTAAATGAATAATAAGGTTGCTTTGTATCTTCTAATGTTTCATTAGTTATGTTGGAGGTTCATGATACAGAAGCTTTTCTTTTCTTAATATTGTATTCATCTTAATAAAGGTTTGGTAGGGGCAGACAAACGACATAAATAGCAAAGGGGGTGACAGCCAGGTAAAGAGTGAGATACAATATAAAAGAAAAGTGCAGTAAAGCAGAAGAAGAGTAGTTTGAAGGCAGAAGGAAAGAAAAACATAGACAGAAGGGACAACACACGGAGAGACAGAGAGGGGGAGAGCAGCGAGGATGAGTCTGAGAGGCCCTCAGTTCCACTTGACTCAGTCATGGGAATGATTTGATTTTCACCACATGAACAGCCGTCTTATGTAACACACACACGCACACCAACACGCACAGACCAAAAATAATGAGGGGTCTTGCTCTGGCCAAAAACCTACACTGAGCAAAGGTGGCCTGTAGCAACAGAGAACTCACAGGCAGGGTCATCTGTTCCCATTGTCAAATAAATAAATATAAAAGTAAAATGCCCCAAGGTTTTGTAATTAATATTCAAGAGATAACAAATACAAATATACAGTGGTAGTAGTGCAGGGGTGTCAAACTCAATTTCATCAGCATTATGGTTGCACTCAGGGACGTGCACAGACATTTGGAGGGGCTATTGCTCTAAACTGGAAAAAGGGCCTTGTTTTTAATGTAAAAGGTTCATAAAATAAAAACACAACACTGTCATTGCAATTGACACTCATTTGACTTTTATATCCACTGCTAAATTCGTTATTCAGACACATTTTTTGTTTTTCGGTCTCATTAAAATATTTAATGTTAGTAACTATTAAAGAAAAAATGGGGACAATCCTGTTTTAATGTAGTTTGACCATTGTAACTGCTGTGCAGACATAGACTACTGATAAAATAGGGCTTGTAACTAATTACCTTAAATAAAATCACTAATTAATTAAACCAGTTCAAGACGCATTATTCTTATTCTTATCATTCTTTATGAGCGCAGTGACGGTAGGGTATCTAATTACTTATTTATTTAGTATTCCATAACTTAATAACAGAGATGCTCAAACTAAAGTGGTAGAGACATGGCAGAAATCCTACAATGAAGCGGGACAGTGAAGTGTTCTCCTGAGAGGGTGATCAAGAGAAGAGAGCGAGCGGCCCCGTTGAGGGAGTTTACAGATGAAAAGACACAGAAACGCCAGGCAGGCATTTGGTGTGATCACCATAGCCATATGAGGCCGGAGGGCTTTCCTTTGCTTCCAGCTGTCAGATTGTAAACAAAGTCACATGACTGGGCGCAGATGACAGCGCTGACAAGGTGTGTTTCCTGCAGCGAGACGCTACAATAATTGTGGGCTTATCATGTTGATTCGGCCACAATAGAAAAAAAAAACTCTCGCTCTCTCCAGAGGGGCAGGTCAGACAAAAATGGCAAACGGGCTGTTGCCCGGGCAACATTAGCCCGTACCTGTGCACGTCCCTGATCCTGCCTATCTCATAAATACAAGTACAGACCTAAACCCTGACTGGTAATCGACTCAGTTCTTTATGTAGGCTAATCCACTTTCTGCCTCTGGCTCATCGTGTACTCACATGTTCGTGTAGGGCTCGCAGACAACATTATTTATGCAGCATTTAAAGGACTCTATAATTTAAGATGAGGGGAGAGTCTGCAGTTCAGCGGCTCAGAAAGACTTCAACTCCCAGAGGCCTTTAGAGGCGTTTAGCTGCGTGGAGACAACTCAGCTTTCTTTGCACACTTGAATGAATCCTGCTTTACTAATAACTTTATTGTGAAAGAATATTGGGATAAGTGTACGAGGCACTTTCTGAAAGCAACCAACCTCACGTTATAAAATTAAACTTGTAATGTCATGGTGTATTCTCTTACAATTCTTTAAAACTTCTTAATTAATTTTTTTTTTTAAGTGTGTCCTCAATAATCGAGCTAATAACAACTTTTCTTTACTGTCATATAGTATTTTATACCTGTTTACTTTATTGCTTACTTTTATGGGTACTGCCATTTTTGGAAGTGCCGGAGCAGCGTTCCGGTGCTCTCCTCAGAACTGCACCCCTGTCAGACGAGACATATACCACGTGATGACACCAGGCTCATGTTGTGTTCAAGGACCCTGACCGTGGCCAGGAAAAACATGCACTTGCTTGTTTAATTTTTTTCTTTTTTGCGTGTGTTTATAAATGACCTCGAGGGCCGTAACAAATGGTCTCGTGGGCCATATACGGCATAATTAATAACCATCACATCAATTGCCATATTACATAAAATGATGTCCTGAGGGAATTATGAAAAAAAATGTTTCGAAAAGAAAGTAAACTTTTTTTTGTATTCCGGCATTTTTCTTAATGATGTCAGGTTAGGTAATAAGGTCATTTTTTTTTAGCATTTATTCATAGAGGGAAAAAAACAGAGGACATTTTGTTGTTTAATTTTAAAGCAACTTTTGCTATTTATCTGAATATTGTTTCCTTGATATTTACTGGTTTCCGTGTTTTCCAACAATCTGCTGGTCTCTCTGAGTTCAGGACAGTTCAGTTGAACCGAAATCAAATATGACCGTTCCCTAACCCGTTAAAATCAGATAATCCATGGAGCTTCTCTTTGTTCATCAGAGCCTCAGAGAGACTCTACTTTGTGTGGGAACTCACATCCGATTTGTTTTAGGAACGNGAAGGCTTCTCAATTCTCTAATTTCCCCTCCTCGACTCTTATCCTCGTGTCTTAGTCCCGCCCACAGGAGATGCGAGTGGAGGAGTCGAGGAGGGGAAATTAGAGAATTGAGAAGCCTTCATCATGTCAGTATACAGCTTAAAGTCAAAGGGAGAGTGCCAAATGAAAAACAACTCATTCCTATCATGAAGCAACATTTCTGTCCCCAATTCGACACTTATATCTTATTTTTAATATATTGATATGCTAATAATTTCCTAAAAGTATATATTTTATCCCATTAACACAGAATAATGCACTTTAAGAAAAACGTGTAGGCTATATACTTTATTTGTTTAGTGTATGCTCAATTTTACCATTCCCACAGTAAGAATCATTTTTCCAATAAAATCTTCCAATCTTCCAATTAGTCAGTCTAAAAGTCTAAAATACTCATATTATATTACTAATCCGTGTCAATCAAACTCTCTCTGATTAATCCAAGCAACATGTTATATGTAATTTTTCAAAATATGTGTAAAAAAATAAGTTGCATTTATATATCAAAGACAAATGATACATCGAATTTAAAGCTCGAAACATTTCATATTTAGATTGATATTTTTTTCACATTTCAAAGTTGTTTTACGGTGATTTATGTCTCAGATGTGATAAATTAGCTTAATGTAAGGACATGTTCTTAAATATATAAAAAGCTAAACATGTAAAACCTAATGTAGGCTATACATTCACGATTGATAATTTGTAAGCTATGTGCAAAGCTGAACATGTTTCCGAACATCTCTCATGTGCCTGTCTGCTTCAGTCTCTCTACAGTGCTATCGCTTTAACGGGACGGTGTGACGTTGGGACGGGATCAGACAGAGCTGCAGCAGCTGGACCGACTCTCGCCACGGACCAGAACATCCTCACCCTGCGGACGCACTAAGTGTTTCTCACCGTGGATCTGACCGTCCAGGTCCACAATCACAATCCGCCATGAGAGACTACTCCTCCGCGCCGGGACATGGGGGCGCCTGCATGCCGTGCTGCCAAGTTTGCGTGTTCGCCTTTACCGCATTTCTCATCGTTGCAGAGAGGACGGCGCGTGAGTCTTACCTGGGACACACTCACACGCGCACGCACACTCAACAAACACACACACACGCACACGTACACGCCCTGCGCAGTAATTACAAAATACCGAGTGCAATATAACTATCACTGTTTATGTTGATTATAATGTGGTAGCATGTGTCCAGGCGCGCCCTTGTTGTATGTTATTTGACTTTTTTAGGCGTGCGCGTGCATGTGGCCGCGTGCTTTTTTTTTGGCCACTGAAAGGATGTACAGTGTCATTGTGTGAGGGCTACAGCGGCTGCAAGACAGATGCTCTCATATTGTACAAGAGACAGGGTTCTGGATGTCCTTTGGTGTGTGTAAAATCGATAATAATATTACATGTAAAGTTTAACATGTGTGTTCACTTCAGCCGTGATGAATTATAGAGTCAGAGTCTGCAGTCAGCACCAGTGCGCCTCTTTCCTATTTTTATGCACTGCATAATATGAAATCCTGTATGCAGCAAAACTGCAGACTCATGCTAGTGATTCCCAGAGTTACTGTTGTAAACAGCTGTGTCATTTCAGCTCCTGAGGGGAACAACACAGGAGCCATGTTGTCATATTTCAGCGCCCTTTTTTTTGGAGGTGCATGAATGGATGAGGGGATGGGCGTACCCCATAATGGGGCCTGCTGTGCCCGGACACACCTTCCGTTTGGCAGCTAAAACGTTTCAGATTACATGGGTGGAGAGAGAGCTGCAGAGCTCAGGGTGATGTGTGTGTGTGTGTTTGTGTGTGTGTGTGTGGGGGTGGGGGGGGGGGTGGGGGTCTGTAAGTGATGAGGAGCCAACATATTGTTGTCAATAAACATTAGGGATGCAGGACAGAGGTCATATGAAAACAAAATACAACATTCTCTATGTTCTGGCACGCTGATGATGACACTTATTTCAGCACTGCAACATAAGCAGCATCTTACAAATCACTGCTACACATTTGGCTCTAGTGTAACATCATCACCATTGTACAATAACAAGAGAGCTATTATCCTATTGCTGAACATTAGTGATATTACACATGTGATTTAAAGAGCTGATCTGTTTTAATGGCTTGCAATTATGTATGAAGGCAAGGTTTTTCCAAATATGCACAATGTGATATACTTATTAATCTGAAATGTCTTTGGGATTCAGTCCGTATTTTCTATGTATGTGAGTACTTTTGGGATTTTGTATTGTAGTTATCAATAGATTTAAGCTTTTGTGTGTGTCACCTCTTTCCCCAGTGATCTATTGCTTTGTGTACTATCTGTGGGTGGGTCACAACTACTGCTATGCCCATCTTTCCGGCTTCACTGCACTGTTCCTGCTGCCAGGTGAGGTAACAACAGCCACAACAACATCATCAACAACAACAACAACAACAACAGCATATCCTTCCTATATTTACAAGAGATCAGGGGGTCCTCAATTACAGAGACCAACAACAAATGTAATATGATAGATAGATAGATAGACAGACAAATAGATAGATCGACAGAAAGATAGATAGATAGATGATACATACATACATACATACATACATACATACATACATACATACATACATACATACAAAGATAGTTAAAGATTATATTTATATTTGTTTCATTGGGTTTCCCAGGTTGGGGTCCTCAGTGGCTCAGTTATCTGTGGTACCTGTGTGATGGACGCATCCGCAGGAAGTCTCTCACCTGGACACACATACTGCACCTGGGTATCTTCAGAAGGTGGGCAAACCCCAATAACACCAGTTCTAACTAGAGAAAATTGTACAGTTTTCCTGAAAAAAATCAGACATGCTGAAAGTGTGTTTGTGTTTGATGACTTAACGATGTATATGGAGGCATTTCCTCTTCCTCTCTGTTTGTTTCTCTTTTTAATATATCTTCTTCTTTATCTACATCTGGCCTCCACAGGCTGTGGGAGTGCATGTGTCTGCAGGACTATGATTTGTATGGAGAGATCATGCAGCAGGCTGACGTGTCCGCCTTGCGTCTGTTCGAGGCGTTGGTGGTGACCCTCCCTCAGACGCTGCTGCAGACCTATGTCCTCATCTGCACTGATATAGGAATCAAATCTCCAGGTAATGAGAGCCTAAAAGGAAATGTACAAGTCAGGTGGCCCAGTAGATCTGCATAACATAATCAGAACAAAGTTAGAGCATCAATGATTCCTATTTTTCTGCGCCAGTGACAGTCAAAGCCAGAGTTATTATGTTTTCGGGTAGTCTATCTATGAACGTAATATCTCATCAACGCCTTAAGGAAAGTTCTTCAAATTTCAAAAAAGTGTATTTAACTTGGAAGATAAACTGATTTATTTTGCTCGTCAAAGTCAAGGTCACTGTGACCGCGCAAACCACATTTTTGGAAATAACTTTTAAGCTAATTTTGAGATTTTACACAAATGTCGAGTAGGATAATATGATAAGGTGAGGACGGGCCCAGAAAGGGAGTGACACAAGTATCATTATGCCTATTATAAGTCTGTATACAGTACCATCAAAACTATTTTGAGGTAGTCAGAATCAGAATCAGAATACCTTTATTAGTCCCACAGAGGGGAAATGTGCATCGTTACAGCAGGAAAGAGCCACAGACAGCTTAATGTTACATATGTTAGAAAAAAGTACTAAGTTATGATATAATAAAAAAAATACTTTTCAAAATACAAATCCTGTAACAGTTCTTAGGATTTAGCAGCCAGGTATATATTACACAGTAAAGTAGTACCTTTAAGGTAAAATAATGTTACTTTAAAAACCAACCAATGTATCTGCCATTTATTTCCAGTGTTTAAGTTGAACATGATGTGTGTCACATTATATCAAAGTATTCATATTTGTTATCCTCTCTGCCTCCTTCCTCCTCCCTCTCCCCTCCAGCCTCGGTGTGTTTTGGGGTGTGTTTGTTATCTCTTGCCTGGGCCTTGGTCCTTTACGCCCGAGCCTGTTTACTCATCAGACCTGGACACCTACAGATGACCCCCGCTGCCATGCTCTGTCGACTCGTGTGGAGGGTGGGCATCTTCACACAGCTGTCCACCAGACAATAGTATACACACTAAGTATGATTGGCATATGCACATGTTTGGTTTTGCTTGTGTAACGGCCCGGGTATATTTTCTTTGTCTGCAGATCAGTATGTTAGGATCTCGATTTGCGATCCTCATGCTCTTCACACGTATCTTCAAACAATGGATCCTGGGAGTCATTGGTAAGTCTCATTGCCAAAGCTTCATCCCAAAACTCATATTTTTTCTGGACAATAACATGAGTTTAAAGCCTACTGTAGTTCCCCTCAAAAGCTGAAATACCTATTTTTTCTGTATGGCTATTCAGTAAGAGTGAACAAATAATTTAAGTATTTCAAGACGTTGAATCTTGATTGACCTCATCTTCTCAGGATGTGTCAATAAGTGTGTTTATTTAAATGTTAAAACATGTAATTGGTTATGTGTGTGTGTGTGTTTCAGGTGTGCATTGGTTGGGGGCAACGTTTTGGATGGTGTCTCAGCAGACTGACATCATCCGTTCAAGTAATCGATGGAGACTCTTCAACCTCGTTCTGGGAGCTGTTCATATCTTCCTTTTCCTCAATGTGCAGTACGGCCAATCCAGATATCGCATGGCTGGCTTCTACCTGGTATGTGTGTGTGTGTGTGTGTGTGTGTGTGTGTGTGTGTGTGTGTGTTGTCAGTTCATGCGTGTGTGTCGGAGCTTTTGGGCAGGGCTATCTAGAAAATTAAGAAAAAAACAACACATAACATTTGTGATGAAAGTTAACCACCCCCATGTTTTTGTTTTTATTCTTCTTCAGGCCATGTTCATAGAGAACGCTTTTCTTCTTCTAGCCTTCTCGTGGCTGTTTACCATGGTGTCCTGGGACACTGTGGGGATCCCAGCTGCAGTGTTCTGTAGCTTCCTCATTGGTGAGACACACGGCTACACTATGAAAATACTAAGACGTTTTTCCACACACTTGAACGCCTCCATTTCAAGTCATCTCTGTTTTCTAATATTTACCTGTTCCCCTCTCTCACCAGGACTCATAGCGTTGGTGTTGTATTATCGTTTCCTCCATCCCAAGTCCTTTGAGATTTTCCAGAGTATTCGCCACAGGGGAATAGGCTGTGCTGAGCGTGGATCTACGCTATCATTGGAGGAGAAAGTCACGCCTACTTTCCATCGCCATGCAACAACACTGACCGGTCTGTTTATCTATCTATCTATGTATCTATGTATCTATGTATCTATCTATCTATCTATCTATTTAATATCCTATGGTTGTTAATCTAATCAGGAGGCGGGACCCTTATGGATCTCCCTATCCAATGGGAAGGCTGGAAACATCACCACTGGCTACTGATTCGCTTAGCCATGAAGACGGGGGATGTGTCTAAGATCTGGTCGTCGTATGGCGAGGGGGGATTGGCCGGACTGATGGGTCTGCCTGAAGAAATCCACTCCCCTGATGTACATCATCGGGTGTGTTGCGTTTTCTTTTTAGCAATTACATTAAGTAGTGAGACTGCATTAAAAACAGTTTGAGTGGAGATATATCTGTCCTTTGGATTAATGTGCAATGTATATTAATACTACTTAAAAAGGGTTTCTCATTGTAATTTGTCCTGGGATTTGTCAGGGTCCACCTATGCCGCCGCAGGTTCCTCAGATCTCACAACCAGCCCCTCAACCGGCTCCACCTGAGGTCAGCCCGGTTCCACAGGCAAGATCTGGGTTTCACTTATCCCTCTTTATCAATTACTCACCCCGTGTTGCATTGAATTTGTAAAGAAAAGTTATTGATGAATTGAAGTAGATGGTGGCCACGTAAAACATAAGCAAACAAAATAATGATAACCTCATACAAATCTTTTATAAAATTCTTTCAGTATAATCCAAGTCTCATTTATTTAGTCGTGTGCTAATAACTACATCAAAAGTAACATGTCATGTAATTTAATATACAATTGTTAGGTTATAGCGAGTAATTTATTTATTTAGTTATTATTTTGGAAGAAATATTAATTTAATTGATAATATAAATTATAAACATAATTGTAGATTTACACTCAAAGCCACTACTGTATGTGTAGGATTTGGTAATGCAGACACATGCAAGCTAAAAAGCTAAAAGCAACACAAAGACTGCACCAATTTTAATGAAATATCAGTGCAGCTATAATAATCACAGTGTACCATATAAAACCATTTTAGAACCTGTGTCAATCAAGGGGTCAGCCATCACATTTGCTAACAGTATCTCTCAGTGTGTCTGCAGTCTGAGGCTCAGCTCTCTGTCTCGTCCTCAGGTGCTAGCGGACGTCCCACCTCCAAAGCCGGCTCTCTCAACTGTCATAGCCAGACCAGTTAGAAAAGCTCCACCCACAACCATCCAGGATTTGAGACATTTCCCAGAGATCGCCCCTTTCCAGGAGGTCATCATGGAGGAGTCTGCAGAAGAAGAGTCCAGAGCTACACCATCAGAAAGAGGTTGGTTTTAACACTTAAGAGTGGCATGGCTGTTAATTCACTAAATTGTTGCTAAAGTTAGAGTATATCTCTCTGGTCCTGTATGTCTTTATTTTTTTAATGATATGATACATGTCATTTGTAATAATTGTATCTCAAGCATGATTTGACCTTAGGAGATGTTTTAAACACACTTACAGTAATCTTAACTTGATTTTTTTAAGGTGATGATGACTTTCTGAGTGCTGCTTACGCCTCGCCCTCACTTTCCTCCCCGCTGCAACCAGACAGCTTCTGTCACATCGACAGTAACATGTCCCTGACCGAAGCCTCGTCCTCCGTAGCCTCGCTGGACATCAAGACTCCCGTCTGGTCACCTGAGCGACGCTCCTCTCTCATGATCAGTTCACCGGATAAAAGACCATCGCTCCCCGGAGAGTCCAGCCACACGCTGTACTTCAGCGCGGATGCTCAGTCCCCCTCCAGTGGGAGCTATCTTGGCTGGGGCTCTGAATTATCGCCCATCTCCACTTACAGGAGTCCTTACCGGATCAGGGAGGCTCGTTTCATCCCTTCCACCCCACGTCTGGAGGCTCGAATCAGGGCTGAAAGTCCAGGTCCGTCCTCTGTGGTTATCACCCCTGCCACTCCTGGTACTACACCGGGCCCGACCCCAGGAGGGACCCCTGGAACATCGACCCCTACCGCTTCAACTCCCGGTACTACAACACCCGCTGCTTCAACCCCTGGTACTGCCACACCTGTAGCTTCCACTCCTGGTGCTTTGACTCCTGTTGCGACCACACCCGGTGCTCAAGTCGTTCCCCTCACTCCGGTCCTCGCCCACGCTCGCAAACAGGTGGTGCAGGTGGTGGACAGCAGAGAGAGGTTGGTGTAAGGAGGATGGGGGGTGAAGGGGAGGATGTGGGCAGTGATGTCTTTTTTTTGTTAAGCAGTTATGATATACATAAATTCATGTATCTTGGCTATCTATCTAGGGGGAGTTCAAGGAATACTTCAACCCCCAAAATTAACATTTGTATAACAATTACTCAGCAGCGTATGGTACCCCAAATTCTTGAAGTGTCAAAACACTTAATTTAAGTTAACGGGGGTTGCATTTAACAACAGCAAAACTCTATCAAAACATCCAATACAATTAAAGTCTCGTTTATCAAGTCAGAAACGTATTACTTCCCTAACACATGCAATTTTGCTAAACCTTAATTTTCGTCCAGGAACGCTTCTTGGCCATGCTAGTCCGAAGAGTTTATAGGGAAGTTTTAAATGAAAAGGTATGAAAGTGCAGAAGCATTTCTTCAATAATTCAAGCTAACACAGGGGGACTTACAGGATACAAGGGTTACATATACAGAAAATGAGCGTGCATTGGTATCACACTTGCCAACCACAGGAAATTATCTAAATTCTCAATAATAGTACCTCTGGCTTTCCTGTACGTATAACGGTCTTTAAAAAGGGAAGCGATGCATTAGGACTGTGTTGCTGCACATTACTGCTAAATGGTTGGTGTGCCTGCAGGAAGGAGGGTGATGTAGGAAACTCTTTACAAGCTACTGTGAAAAGGCTAAAAGGGAAGCATCTGGTGAATTAAAATGTATGAGGCGAGGCACGTGGTCGTCTGGTTCCTGGCGAGGCAATCACAAGCCATTCTAAATATTCAGTCCTATAAAACCATTAATACAAAAAGATGGTACGCACTACAGATCATTATTAACAGAAGATTGAATGTCGTTACTCATCAAGAGAACACACAGATTCAAAGGTGCTAATGAATGTGGGGCATGCTTTCATTGAGATTATATAAACCCTTCCGATTTTTGGGGAAAATAACCATAACGAACCGCAGGCAGAGTAGACAGCTGAGATTTGCTTTTTTGTTTTACTTATCATAAACATTACGAGCATATTAAATGATGAGCTGTGAGGAAATCAAATAACATGATAAAGTCAGAGACTTTTTGAATTAACCAGGTACTTTAAAATAGTTTACAAACACCAACATGCTGAATCTCTTCTAACTCTTCTCGCAAATTAATCTTTCTTTTTTTATTCTAATATAATCAAACTAATAATCTGCAAAGAAATATCAAAATACTGCAAACCTAAAGCTTTTACGATGATGTTGAACATCCCGTCCAGTATTCAGGAAGCCACTCATTCATGTCACAAGTTATTTCCTGTGTCCACTACAGTACAGTACAGTACAGTACAGTACAGTACATAACACACAGTAGTGACACAAACTCTTATTGCTATCTGTTAAACAGTTAAACATCTATTCACTGATGTAAACATATTTTATCCAATAAATGCTCGATTCTTTCTTTGCTAATTTGAATTGCAAACATTTCAGCTGGCACTTTACAGCAGAAGGGTGCAGCTAGAGTATCATGATGTGTGTAGACTACACTTTATAACATTAGAATATGTAAAAGAGAAATTGTAGTAGAATATAAATATATTGAATGGATATCAGATCCCATTTTATTACATGCCTTTCTATCTGCATCATTTCTTTTTTAAGTTAATGATGGCTTGTTTTGATCTATTTTACAAACAAATATTTTGTTTGGTATTACATTTTACTGAGTAATTCTTCTCATAGCATTCAGAATTATTTTTGAAAAGTGCAACTTTTAAAATGTTGCTGAACAAGAAATAACTTACTCAAATGTACACAATACAGAGGAGAAACCTATTTTAACAAAGTTTAAATATAGTATGTATATATATAACTCTAAATGTATCTCATATTCTCTTCTAAAGCCCACTTTACTCACTAATAGGTTTGTCCTATTTTTTAGTTGAACCTCCTATCTTAGTAAAACTGAATTGTGACAAACAGATTCATTTGTTTATGTTGCAATGAGAAAATGCAATTTCTTACTGAAAACTTTGGGTGAACATTTAGATAAAGAAAGAAACAGGGAACATGGTAAGGGGCAGAGGTCTTTAATATAACTATTGCAGAAAGGGAACACCCTGGGTAAAGTGCTGCTATGAATGTCAAGCTTGATCGATGCAAGTATTATGTAATGTTATGAATATTATTAATTTGAATATGTGAAAGCTGATTGTAGTCATACAAAGAACAATATCAGTCTTCCATGTATATTTGTCTTCCGTTTTTATTTACCTATGCTGTATTATTTTACTTTCTTTGTTTATTTCTAAACACATAATAACTATAACGTAAGTTCTATATCTGACAATGAGCAGTTTGGTAATGAAACATTTTGGGAATATAATTTGTGGTTTATGGAACAATGTACAGAGAAGAACATCCTGAAACTGTAAAACTGTTATCCATATACCTGCTGATTGACAACAGAGTCACTGCATGTTACTCCTTCATCCAAAGAATGATATCTATTTCTTTAGAGAAAGAAAGCACTAGCTGTAACTTCATACACACACACACACCCACTTCATAATAGTTAACACACATGCTAGAATGTATGCGTTCACAAGAGGAATAAGCTAGCTAATGAAATGTATCTTCATGCACTAAAAAAAAGAATCTACGCACACGCTTCAGAGTGCAGCGATGCCTTGGCTTGATCGTCCTGACTCAGCGCTTTGTCTTGTAGACACTCAGTCGCTTGTTAATAAAGTGTGTATTGCTTTATATAATACCAATATGCTTTGCTCTGTGTACCTGGTGTGTATGATCATCTTTGCTTGTCTTTCTACTTTGTTTTATTTTGTATTCTTTTTAAATTCCCTTCTTTTATATTGATCACATGTACTGTTATGAAATGTGTGGAGAGCCACGGTGCGGTGTGTCAAGGTTTCACATGTGAAATTGTTTTAGAGAAAAGAGACATTGTTTTCAATTCCTCTACAAGGATCTCCACAGTACTATTATTATTGTGTTGCACTGTTGGAGAAGCCTGACCTAAGATTTTCATCGACATAACTACTCTGTAGCTATGTTTGTATGACAAATAAAGAACCTTGAGTACTGTGGCTGCTGGTAGTGTGTCATTAACTGTGCTATTGATGTGGCAAAATAAAGTCATTAGTCATGATCAAAGAGGGCTGTTTTGTGTTTTATTGATGGTCCTTGATTCATTTACAATTATTGATGTTTCATGTATGTGTTTGTGCTTACACAGATAGGTGGAAATGCATAATCCAAGTGTAAAGTATACAGTGATAATAGTTTTCTTTGACCATTTTGGCATAAGATGAGCTTCAATAATGAAGGTGTTGTTGGACCAAGAATCAGGTAATGAAGCAGAAATCACCCAACCAGGCTGTAAATATTTGAGTTGATATCGTGCTTTGAATAATTAAGTCCAATACAACTTTATATATTCTTGCATGACCTTTTTTAAGCAGCAGCTCATCACACTGGTCAACAAAAGCACCCCACCCCCAAAAAAGATCTGTTTATTTGCCACTTGATTAAAGTTGGTGTGCTGCGCTTATTATATTTTTCTCATCTCATCATTTTTAAAGTCAGATGATAGACTCTTAAAAGGAAGAGAAAGTGGCCTGGGGATCAGCATGTTTTCTGTGGTAAGTGATTCACAGCATGAAACAGCTCAAACGCCCCAAAATAAAAAAAATGGACAAATACAGACAAAAACAATATGATATTATATTCTCACTTTACCTATAATAAACGTTTTTTTATTAAGGTTTCATTATAGCTCTTTTATCGTAAAATTTCTACCAAATGAACTAAGGTGTGCTACAATAAAACGTGAATTTGTTGCATGTGTTTAAATTGTGTGTTAATGGGTAAATATGTATATTTTTTATTATACTCTATTATACCTTACCTTATAGCCTACCTTTTAAAGTCGAATCAGATTCACATTTCATTAATAATAATGATAATCCTAACATTATTAATTATTCTTCTACCATTACCACTACTACTAAAATAATAAAATAGGGTGTGGTTCAGCACCACCTAGCGTTTAGACTGAAGTAGTGTAGCTTTACTCCATAACGCTCTTTTATCATTAATGGTTTACCAGTTAAATCCAGATTCAGATCATTTGTCTGGAAATGTGTCTGTGAATGAAACATTTCTGATGATCTTACAAACCAAGAAACCCACATATTGGAACAAAAAACGAGAGTGAGCTTTTCAACGCGGGTCACATGAGCTGCATTCATGTGACCGGATCACGTGATACCAGCCAGAGTAAATAAAACAGGAGGACCATCTCATAAATGAATCACAGTTTGTTAACCTGAGACAACTAGAGACAAGAAGGGGAACCTGAAGCTGAAGATTTAAAGTTCACACAGCTGACACACGAGCTACAGGTAAATTATTTATTTTCTTGTCCCTTTGTCCTCCACTTTTTACCATTTCCGGTTCTCAGTTAGATACAGTTTGTTTACACGGTGAGTAAGCAATTTGCTAACATAGCTAAATGTGTTACACTTTGATTAAACTAGTAAAAAACACATATTACTAAATCTCCAGCTAATATTGTTGGACTGACTAGTTTCATACAAAAATCCGTTTGAATCCAGTTTGTTGTCATATCTTCATGTTGGTTGTTGTGTTGACTGCCTGTCTCATGTTCAGAGAGGTGATAAGATACACATGTGAAAGCAGGGCGGCTAACACACATCTATTCATGATTAAAGGACACATGGTCGGGGAATATGGTATAGGCAGCACATGCAAATAAATAAAGGCAATAACCTAAAACCTGATGTTAAAATGTATATGAAACCTAATACTAAACTGGTGTCACATCAATGAAGTGGAAATCGAAACTATGTTTTGTAAGGGCTGGAGGCAGCCATTCTGTCCTCTGCTTCTACTAGACAAACAAGATAAGCTGAGACTTGTTTTACAGATGTATTAACATGTCGGAGAAAGGGGGGGCATACTTTTATGGAACTGGAATAGATTGTCCTTTTTTAAATATGGGCTCGATTAAAACCATCTCTTCTTTACAAAATAAATTGGAGGGAGGAGATGAAAAAGTGGTACATTTGCAATCGCAAGCAAAATTGTCATTGACTTTATCTATTGAGTTAATCAAGTATTGGATTCCCTTCCTGTTAGCAGGTCCTCAGGACTGTGACAAGGAATAATGGATTTGTTTAATCTGTTAGCAGAACAATGGAAAAATACAACTAGATTTATAGCAAAGTGTTACAGATGTATCAAACTGTGGGTTAACTAGATGATCTGTATGTGCAGGTAAGATGAGTGGTGTGTATGTGTTACTTTTTATGTTCAAGAAATTATGCACTTTTATAGTAATCTGGCTCTAATTCCAGCTATTTTGCAGGGGAAAAAAGAATAATTGTATATTGCAAAAAGTAACATAGAATATTGCTTGGTCCCACATACAGTAACTGAGTACCTCTAATTTTGACACTTGAGTTTGGAGTCTTTCTCTTCAGAGGTACCAATAGTGATCAGAATTTTTCTATGAAAGAAGACTCAACCCTGAGTGTTGTAGAACTCGTCATGTGAGGATCATTGGTTCCACGTATAAAGGTCGGAGGTGGAGAGGAAATCAAATTCATTTTCTCGGTGGCTCTGACTCACCCATTTCTGCCTGTATCACTTAAATCTACCACATAGAGGAAAATGCACAACCCCTCACCTTTTTAGAAGGCTGTTTGTTACTCATCAAGCTCAAAGCGGGGCTGCCAAAAATGTTGAGATGCAAGCAATGTGTCCTTGCAGTCTTGATTTATGTAGCTTTTGTGAGTTGTGCTATGACAACTGTTGAAAGTCATGAGACTGATTCTGACAGATCAGAAAGCTGAAGGTTCACTTCCCCAAAAAAGTCATCCAAAGCATATTTTTATCTGCACAGCAGTTATGTTTGTGTGATTTAACCACTTCTCTAAAAACTAAACATGTCCTGTCAACTGAATTTCTGTTGTGACCCAAAGCGTTCAATAATTTGAACATTGTAAATCGCTTTACAGATCATCAATATAGTTCAAAGCTTTAGAAAAAATGTATGACTCTGAAGTCCCCACAACCAATCTGTACCTACAATCTAGTGTAATGAACTTCTACTGATCAGAAAACGACTGTCCATTTGTGTTGAATTCCATAATCAGATGAAGAGTAGCTTGTGGTATTAAAGAAAGCTGAACACAGAAGCCTTGTTTAGATTATAGAGAAAGAAAAACAAGTGGTTTAAGACTTCACTCTGTAAAGAGGGTTATACAGTCTTAATTTCCCCCTGTGTACTTTTTGCTGTATATATTTCATTGGCCTCAGTCATGTGTCATTAAACCAGTTTCTCTGAGATTCATATTTCCTCTGTTTCTCTTCTTCTTTCTCTGTAATAAACAAACAGGACATTCTTAAACAGGTGCGCTGGTGACCGAGACAGACTTGTGTTTGCCAGGGCAAATCTGAGTTTGGCATGAGACTGATTTCAAATGCAGTGATTGGTAATCTTACCTGGAACAAAATAGGGTGATACAGAAACATTATCTCAATGCTTTTTTTTTTCGCTTCTCAACGTCATTTGTTCTTCGCTAGTACTGTTTGGCTCACCTCATCTGTTCATTAAGAGTTTGAGGCTGTATGTTAAGCCACTCCCTATATGCACTGGTATTGATTCTTAGCACACTCCATGCCTCATATTTAATAGCCTGCATTATGTTTTCTAATGGATCCATGTCTGGAGCCGATCTCATCTCTCACCAGTGCACTTCACCTCTCCTGGTGACGTGGACCATTACCAGCATGCTTTTACCTCAAATCTAAAAGACTGCATACATTAGCATTCACAAGGTGTTTTTTCTGCAGAATTAGGATGTGTTGTTCTCAGGGTTTTTTAAGGGGGAAGCGAAACCCTGTCCGTCTAGTGTTGAATCTAAGGTATTGGTTAAATTTACAGAACTATATTGTAGATGCCTGCTGATGCAGCGTTTTTAACCACTGGAAAGATGAGTCAAGCATGACTGAAAGTAAGAGGTTTTCTCTGTGTACACTGTGTGTGCATGTTCCACTTGTAGCTGCAACCAGAGTGACGAAGTCTATCCAGCTGTGGGAAAATGTTTCTCTTTTTCTAGTCAGAAGTTTCAGGAGTCTACGTGAGTGTGTTCAAGCATATCATTGGATTGTATTGATTTACAATCGACACAGAATTTCTCCACATAGTTTTTATAAACGGCTCCCTTTATCTTACTGATATAGCCTCTGACCTCTTACCCTTTTCTTATCGTTTTCTCAGTAAAATGTTCTGATTCACTTGGGGCTAGATAGGCTCCTGCATGTTTGTTCTTCTAGCTTTCTTTGTAAGACATTGTTATCCCTTAAGCCTACAGCCTTTACTGTGATCGGTTCAGAGAAAAAAAACAAAATGGATTTTTTTTGGAGAGAGAGACCACAAATTATGTATACTATATAGGACAGTAAACCTAAAATATCGTTTAAAGTTGGAGAGATATAAATAAATGTTAACTAGCTAAGATATGAATGAACAACAGAAATAAAATAAGTTAGATTTATTGGCTATAGTAGGTTATTTGTTATGTTCATATACTTATTTGATTATTAAAATGTAAACCGATCTTTTTCATATTGGTGTTTTTTAGAGTTGTACCCCCTAGATCAGGGGCCTCATTTATAAAGGGATATACGCTCAAAAAATGGCGTACACCAGTTTCTACGCAATGTTTGCGATTTATAAAATACTAACTTGACGGGAAAACGTGCGGTCCTCCACGCAAACTCTAACCCATGCGTACACACTAAGCACAAAAACGGGAGAGACGAGAAACTACGACACTGTTAGCAGAAGGAAGAATGGAGAGAAATATGTGGAAATAATACCATAAATAAAATGTTACCTCATTTATCATATATGAAGAATTCATTTTTCAAACATTGATCAAAGCCAATCTTAAAATGATTTAACAAATGCCTGTTTGCGAGTGCACACAAAAACATAACTGGGAGAAATAAATAAACACGGATATGTTATTTAAAACCACCTCGAATATTTTGTGTTAATGTTATGAAATGTTTTCTCATAAATGATGCGGTAAGCAGGAGGACAGAATTACGTCTAAACTGACGCCGTTTTGCATTTCTATAGGTTGTAGATACGAGCATGGTTTTATATATGTTTAATACATGTTTAATCGTGTTTTATACCGTTTGCCAAGACTTGATAAGTCGCTCGTAAAACACAGGAGGTATGGAAACTAAGAGCACCATATGTGGTAAATTGTACAGCTAATGTAACACAACACATTAGTTGTATTTCCTTTATAGAGTTGCTGCAGTGGAGACGCTGCGCACAGCTGATCGACAGCTGGGACGCAAACCACCAAATACAAAAACATAATTCAGATCCAGTCGTCATGACTCCACTCCGGAGGGATTGCCCGATCATTTCTTACAGTTTCACATCAAGGGCGGGTCTCCTGTCCCCGGTACAAACACACTGCCTGAGGAAGGCTATGTGTATTTTTGTTGTCATTAACCTTTTTCGGACCACTTATCTATTTATTTTGGTGACGATCCGACCTCCATGCTGCTACTCTGGTTCAAACTGCATCCACCAAACAATATGATTTATCTCGACCTCCCCAAAATAACCAAAATCTGACACGGTCTGAGATTTTTTTTTTAGCTATCGTCATTTCCTGCTATCTTCTCCATAAAGTCAGTCAAAATGAATGAGATGAAAGGGCGTTTCTTTGACTATTTATAGGCAAACATGGGCGTTACGTGAAGCCCGCAAAAGCTGCACCGCATTTCGAGTCGGTTGTGATTTATAAAGGGAAACAGGTGTAGGAAGTGCCATATGCACTTTCCTCGCCGGTACACAATGTTTGGTGAATCGGAAAGTGGCGGAACATTTATGGACCTATTTTTCGGATTTCTACTACGTAAGCAACCTTCCCACGTCAATCCTACAAACGGCGTTATACATGAGGCCCCAGGAAACTCCTGGCGTATCTGGCGGACAACACACACACACAGGATGACCAATCTGATGCCTCGTCCTAAAAAGCCCCGGCAGCAGTTTACAAAGCTGCGATAGGCAAGATGTTGAAAACGCCTATAAGGGGAGGAATGGATGATATACAGTATTTATATGTATATTTACACATGTTCATTTTTTTACATTTCTAAAAATAAAGTTTGATGGAAATACTTAGTAGCCTTTCTTCCCTGAATTATTTGCTCCTATAACATATCATTCATATATAGCAAACCATGATTTGATGATTGATTTTTCATCAAACAGTAGTAGTTTATTACAGGTAAAAAATAACTTACTCTTCTATAACAACAGTTGTAGGTACAGTTCGGTTAGTTAGCGTATAACATATACGCAGTGGGGGCCGGCCCATAGGGGCGCTAGGGGCTCCGCCCCCCCTCTTCCCACATGTTTGATTGTCTTTCAAAATTAAAAATAAATAAAAAAATATATTTCCAAAAAATATTTTTATTTTATTTTTATTTTTATTTTTAAAGAACAAGGTAAATATTATCTAGTTGGTATCAGTAACATTTATAATCTACAATAAAATCTCGTTTAAAATTGTTTTACGATGTCAAAAGTTACTGATAAGTCACATGTTTCCTGGCTGGCCGCAGCGTGTATCATTACCCTCTCTCGTCCGGGCGGTAGAAAGGAGCCCTCAGCCAGAGCAGCAGCAGCCAACAAGCTGACTGTTGCTATCTGTAAAATATGCCGCCGAAACATAATTTCAGCCAATCAGCGTCATCAGATCTGATGCTCAAAGGGCGCCCTGTCAGCGCCCTGGCCTGTGTGTCTGTGAGTTGTTTGGACTCGTATCCAAGGTGACGCTACAGTAGTTGTCTGCAGGTGTAGACTCCGGTGCTAGTGGATCGCCGGAGCTGTAGATGAACATTTACATGCTTATTGTAGTTGTAAGGGCAATGCCTGTGGCACCATGGAGCATATGTGTGGGCTGGACCTGTATTTTACAGGAAAGGAGTGATCAGAGGGTGGAGTTGTCGATTCTTGTTCAGTTTTCATCTTCCTCACCCTCTCAGAATTTGAGTTGCGCGTGCTGCTAAAGAGACGCGCTACCATGGAAACCAAACAATGGTGTAGCTGTATTAAAGTCCGAGTGGAAACAGACGTGAGTAAATCAGATTTTGTCAGAAGAAGGGACGCGCGGGTCGTTGGTTGGGAGTTTAATGACAACGGGCCTGTAGTGTGCCGGTTTTGATGCAAAAGACAGCCGGAATGAAGGAGACCGCAGAGGAAGAACGAGGCACGAAGGAAGAGTGATGTGATTTACACCAAGCAAAATGATGGTACTTAAGTAGATATCTAAGATTTCAATTAGACGTTAAATTATTGTATTGTAAAGGCCCCTTTTATGACGAAAACTGCATTCATTTGATAGACCCCTTGCAAACTCCACGATAAGGAAGACGAAAGCAAAGGAGTGCAAATAGTAAAGTGGGGAGCGTCGGAACCATTTAGACGTTTAAGTCGCCTAAATGTATCCGGATCATTGGGCGGATTAGGAACGCGGAATGAGTTAAACGCGTATCTCACCGCTCAGGGGGGAATGCCCCCTGAATTAAAGGCCTTTGTAGGTAGCATACTGTCAGGTTCCTGTCTCTTGCGGATAGAAAGCTGAGGGCAACTTAACACGGTGCTTGAAGTGGAGACTACAACAGTTGAGAATTGTTCGTTAGAAAATGCAGAAAGATTGACAGCGAGCAGGGTATGATGCTCGCCGCCAGCCCCCGTGAGCGGGGGCCGTATTAGAAGAACGCTTTAGCGGGGAGTATTTTAAAGTGAGCTGAAGGACCAGCGACGAATGTCCGCCGCGCCGCGCGGCCCCCCCTGCGGAACGGCGTATGTTATTGCTTTAGTAGTGTAAGTCACACCATCGATATCTTTAAGGACACGTTGCATTGTCATCCGGGTTTGTTTGCGTCTGTGACCAGCTGTTGTTTGTCCTTTGTTGTTTATTAAAGTTGTGATGGTAAATTTTAGTCCTTCTGCTTTATTGCTTGTTAACGCTTCACACACACACGATGTCATCTACGTGCACATCTACACACGCTCATCACACAGTATGAACGGGTTTGGGGGCGCTAATAAGCGTCCTTGTCTGTGAGGGGGCTAAGAGACTGTTTTATGTGTAAGCTCCGTACATGGTACAGTAGTTTCATGGTGCGGGTTAAGTCGTTTTATAAATTCCGGTAAGTTGGTTATTTGTCTCTCAACTTCTTTTGAGCGTATGGGGGTTAGGTATCAGTACGTCCCCTGATTGTTACAAAAAATAAGAACTGTCTCCGAATACGTGTTGGACTCATTGTTACAAAGTAGACGCGATTTTAAATCGTAAATTGTAGACCCAGCTATTTAGCACGCCTGATGAGGATTTACGGGTGATTCTTCCCGATCAGCCCGACTCATAACAGCCGAGTTGATCTCTTCTCATAGCGGCGAGCCCCTCGTCTGGTGATCGTTTTTTCTCATTGTATAAAATGCACCTAAATTAACATTATGTGCATGTCTCGTTTACACCTAGTCGAGACTTCATTGATTGTTGATCTATGGCCACATCCTTTGTATCTTAATTACAGACGTTCAGACGTCTGGTCTTCCGTCCGCTTTGGAAAATTTTCACGTACAACGTATTACTCGTCTGGTTATGAGTGCAGTATTACGAGGCTGGTAGAGTGGTCTTGATTGTTTGTTACCCACTATGTGTGTATTTAATTGGAACATTTCGCTCTGTGGAATGGTCCACGTTTGTTTTCAGGTCGTGTCATTTCCACATTCGAATACTGATCAATGATCTTGTCTATAGTTCTCTGATCACTGCTGTGTCACGATTGCCGACACCTCACAACACACACCCCGCGGTCACTTGTACCTGCACGCCGACGCGCATGTACGCACATGATAATCTATGATCGGTTGTCAAGGATTTGGCTACACGCGTCTGTTTGGAGGTAAACGCCCTGTGANACACGGTGTGAGATGTCTTTTTTTAGCTGTTCTGTCGTCATTTCCTGCTATCTTCTTCATAAAGTCAGTCAAAATGAATGAATGAAGGGGCGTTTCTTTGACTATTTATAGGCAAATATGGGCGTTACATGAAGCCCGCAAAAGCTGCACCGCATTTCGAGTCGATTGTGATTTATCAAGGGAAACTGGCGTAGGAAGTGCTGTACGCACTTTCCTCGCTGGTACACAATGTTTGGTGAATCGCAAAATGTCGGAACATTTCTGTACCTATTTTTTGGATTTCTACTACGTAAGCAACCTTCCTACGCACGGCGTTATAAATGAGGCCCCAGGTCTCTAGTAATTGTGTGCTCAAAGTGCACCAGATTGAAGCATTTTTACTTTTCAAATGTTCAAAAAATCTCTTCCCGGGGGGGCATACCCCCGGACCACCCTAGAGGATGTGACGTCCACCCCCCAATTCACACATGTTCATACACAATACTGAATACATCTCAAGCCATTTTGACGTATATTACCTATATCCATAAGTTTCTGTTTTTGTAGTGTATTTTTCTTTAGTAGAGATTTTTCATTTATTCTTTATATATAAAATCTCGCCTAGGGCAGCAAATTCGCTAGAACCGGCACTGGTACTAGGCCTCAAGAGCCTTTCTTGTGCTGTCAGACACATAGAAACAAATTGGTGGGGCGCACTTTGCACGCACACACACTAAATAATTCCACGTGCTCACATTATGCTGGGCCCACCTGCCTTAGCACCGCTGCTATGGCTCCATCCTAGGGGAAACACTGAACACTACTCTTCACTTTGTATTTTTCAGGAACAATGTGGCATGCAGCCTTCCTGTTATTGGCTGCCAGCTTGTCTGTGAGCCTGGCTGCACCCCGCCTCCTTCCACTGTCCAGTGACATGGTCAACTACATCAACAAGATCAACACTACCTGGACGGTGAGTTTCTTCTTTCTTTTTTGTTGTTTTTATTTTCTTGAAAGCTGTTTTACCCGACTAAATCTCCTTCTTCTCCTGCAGGCTGGTCACAACTTCCATAGTGTCGACTACAGTCATGTAAAGAGACTCTGCGGTACGAGGCTGAATGGACCTAAACTGCCCATCATGTGAGTCTCATTAGTGAAACAACAACTTCAGATTTCATTATGCTCTATATCCATATGAGTATTTGCTGTGTTGTACATCCCTTACTTCTCCATAAATTGTGTACGTTACAAGCAGTATAGACCAACACTCCTACCCTATCTGCCCACCATAAAACTGTAGTTGTAGTACACAGTCATACCTGACTCTGTTTCCTCTGCAGGGTTCAGTACTCTGGAGACATAAAGCTGGCTAAGAGCTTTGACTCCAGAGTCCAGTGGCCCGACTGTCCCACCCTGAAGGAGATCAGAGACCAGGGCTCCTGCGGGTCCTGCTGGGTGAGGAAAAATATGTGACCACATTTAACTTGGGTTGAAGGCTAATATTTTTTGAAGGAAAAGATTATTCTAAAGGCATTTACTCATGATTGTGGCTGTTGTTTTGTCTGAGCGTCACACAAACACCTACAGTATAAAAGGCTTAATGTCAACAAACATGGATTGAAGCAGAATTCTTGAACAAAAACATGTTGAACATTTTAGAAATGATAACATCATTATATTTTGGACTTATTGGAAATGTTAAGCCCACACATGAGAAACAATTCTATGCATCTACCTATGTAGTCTGATTCTAGTATAGTATAATACTAGTATTATTAATGCAGCCTTATCTTTTCCTGCCTCTGTGCAGAAACATCAGGTTTAAATGGGATCAATAAAAATGCAAAAAAAATCTCCTCAGCATTTGATTTATTTTTATTTTATTATTAAAATGTCAACTTTGGGCAATCGGCAAATGACTCACTCGAGCCTTAAAATAACCACCAGATTGTTTTTGGCCTGTCTGTGACATTCCTTGCATCTTCCAGGCGTTTGGCGCGGCAGAGGCCATCTCCGACCGTGTGTGTATCCATAGCAACGCCAAGGTCAGCGTGGAGGTCTCCTCCGAGGATCTGCTGACCTGCTGCGAGAGCTGTGGCATGGGGTGAGGATCACTAACGTGTGAAAAGTTTATATGATTAAATGATTTGTTGTGACCTACTGAACTACTACCTATCGAACCTTAATTCAAATCTCAGTAGCAAACCATGTGGTCGGAAATTTGAATTACTGGGTATGTACTGGTAGAAGTGAATGAATCAATTCAAGATGGAAGGTGCATTTTATTTATAGGAATGCAGCGGTTCAATATGAAGACATGCCAACTACTCCCAAACTGACCTTATTAAGTGGATCAGGTATCTGCCATGACAGAACTGCTCTACAGGAAATACAGCAGCCCCAATGTTAGCTTACTGTACATAAAGATGATTCTAGTGACATCCACACACTGAGGTAAACATGTTTTGAAGTGAGGTTTTGACTCTTAGTATCAGCAGCTGCAGTACTGAGGTGAGATGTAGAAATCAGTCTGTTTTGCGTGAGGGGAAAGTTTGGAGGTTGCCTCCCTAATGTTTGAAGCAGCATAGTGGTTCATAATATCTATAAAAGTGGAACATTTAAATGTTAACATTATTTTTTATTTTATTTAGATGTAATGGTGGCTACCCTTCAGCTGCCTGGGACTTCTGGACCAAGGAGGGTCTGGTCTCTGGAGGTCTCTATGACTCCCACATTGGTGAGTTTTATGTGTGAAACTCCCACAGTGGTATGGTACAATTATTGTTTCAAATATTTTAGTGCATTCGTCAACTAATCGTCCATAACTAAGATTTCTTCAGTATATTGGTCATAAATGTTTTTTTTAATGCAGAATTTATTTCCAATAAGTTTTAAGCCATCTCTGGTGATCATAACGTTTAAAGGGGACCTATCATGCAAAATGCACTTTTTGATGTCTTTTATACATAAATGTGTGTCAGGGAACTCACAAAGTGTCAGAAAATAAAACCCTCTCTCTCTTCCTCCGTGCGCAAATCTCTAAAAACGGGAGCTGATCCAGATTTACGTCATATCGGATGGTGGACCCACGGCACTATCAGAAACGTTTCTGTATCAGAAACAATTCCCGACGTGTTTTGGCCGTAATAGTCTTTGTTTACATTAGCAAGCATCGCTAACACTCAAAACTAAGCTGTACTGGAGAGAGCATGTGTAAGAAGCAGGATATAAAAAGGAACTCACCTTGTGGTAAACCCGCGAGAGAGAAAGCCTTTGAGCTCAAACTGTTTCGGAAATAATCCTTGATCTAATAATCCTTGATCTAATAATCCTTGCGTTTCATCACCGCAGCATTTTAGACAGTATCTGCCAGGTCCATTGATGTATAATAAGAACCAGAATCAGAGTTTTGTTTGTGGAGAACCACCCTAGATTGTAAAAGGGTGATAAAATATGTCTTAATGTAATTTACAATTCCTCCCCTTCATTGAGGACTTGCATGTTTGNTTTTTCTCCCCAGGATAGTACTACCACCTCTCTAGCAGGCACTAAAAATGGGGGGTAAAAGTTCCCGGCACTAAGTACTCTTTTTGGTGTGAATAGGCGCGTTCACACCAAGTACTTTTCCCACGAAGGTTCCTGAGAACTCTTTAGTTCTCATGAACTAATTACAGATCGCGTTCACACCGGAAATTAGTTCCTGGGGGTGGATTAGGCAAATTAAGCCGCTGACGTCACTTCTTCTTCTTCTGCTTTGGGTTTACTGGCAGGCAGCAAACAACTTCACGGCGTATACTGCCGCCCAAAGTCCCCGGCCGGAAGTCCCCGGAGTTAGGGACTGGCTTCAGTAAAGCTGCTGGGACTCACAGCAGCTTCTACTGAAGCCTTCCGAGTAAACAGCCAGAACGCCGACACCTCCTCATCTCCACCGCTCTCATGTTTTATTTTGTGTTGTCATAAGTTAGTCTCTGTGTTTCTGCGCTGGGCTGATGCTAATGCTAATAATGCAATGCGAGGATAATAAAATTTTTGGGAGTTTGACGGGGCGTGGTTTGCATTCCGCCCAGCCAATCAGACACAGGAACCTTTTTCTCCCACGAAAGTCCCTGCTCTCTAGCAGGGACTGAAAAGGGGGTAAAAAAGGTTCTCTAGAACTAATTTAGTTCCTGGGACTTTTTGGTGTGAACGAAACTTAATCGTAGTTTTCAGGAACCTTTGTGGGAAAAGTACTTGGTGTGAACGCGCCTAATGCAAAATAAGGGGTAGGCCTACTAACGGAACTAAACGGGAAATGTACGGGGTAAAGTACTTCGGTGTGAACGCGCCTCTTGGTGTGAAAGCGGCTAATGATTCTAATAAGGGCTATAAAATAGTTCATACTGGTTAGTTAATTTAGTTTAAAAAAAATTATCTGCTGATTTACTCCCAGAATCAGCACTTTTGTAACCGGAAGTAAACTCCTTCCGGTTCCTTCGACAAAAAAGCAATGGAATTTCTCCATAGGATTTTGGAAAACAGCTCAAAATAAGGTCTGTGGTTGACACACATTTAAGAGACGGATCACGTTTTGTTCAGCCGGATAATATCCACATGTCTACCTTAATTTTGTAATTTTCTAATCATAAATCTAGTCGCCAGAAGCAAAATGCTAACGTTATGCTATAAACGAACTACAGCAGGGTCGCTGCTTCAACGTCAAGCCAACTTTTCATGAGCACGAAAAACTAACCCGTTATCCCGACTTTTTTTTTCATGTACCTTTTTAAGGGCTCCGTAATTAATCAACCTTTGACTGCAAAAAAATTGTGTTAGGCGAATCAGAGTTTTGTTTGTGGAGAACCAGCCTAGATTGTAAAAGGGTGATAAAATATGTCGTCTTGTAATTTACAATTCCTCCTTTTCATTGAGGAGTTGCATGTTTGCTCGATTGTGTTTTTGTTTGGAATATTGCTTAAGTGCGCCCTCTGCTGTTTCAGTGAATACAATAAAACAGTCTGCTGGGCATTAAAACGACTTCAAAGATAGCACGCCATCTTTGGAAGGCCAACTTCTCATGAGATTTTAAACAAAACTTTACTCTTTATGGCTACAGGTTGTCGGCCCTACACCATCCCCCCCTGTGAACACCATGTGAACGGCAGCAGACCCTCCTGCTCTGGGGAGGAGGGGGACACCCCCGAGTGCGTCTCCACTTGTGAAGCTGGATACACTCCCAGCTACAAAGCAGACAAGCACTTCGGTGAGAGGGGCAGAAGGGATTAGAGCGTAGCATACTAACATTAGCTATGTGTCCTCTCATACTCTACATGTAGCTTATTAAATAATAAATGAAATATAAAAATGGAACTGTATTTTTGCTCTAACCCTTTGATTTTATTATTTATTTATTCCAGGAAAAATGTTTTTGTATTATATTTTGTTGTAATAATTGGATGTGATCCAATGTTCTCCTGATAAACAAAGTATGAAAAAAGGAAATTATTTCAGTTGTAAACAGACTTGGTTAAAACATGATTTATTATTTGAAATACGAAAGACCAGATTGCTACAAGTTAATTGATGTTTCGTTTTGGACAAATTAATTAAATCTGGAATAGAAAACTTTTGATGAACATCCCATGTGTACACACACACACACACACACACACACTCATCACAGGACTAACTCAAAGTGTGTTGCAGGTAAAACTTCTTACAGCGTGCCGTCAGATGAGGAGCAGATTCAGAGTGAGATAACCAAGAACGGCCCTGTAGAGGGAGCCTTTACCGTCTATGAAGACTTCCCGCTGTACAAGACTGGTAAGATGATGGTCACCAGTAACGGTTATAAGCAGTACAAACACTTAAGAACTGAGTGTTTGTAACACAGGGTAATACTGAAGGCAGATTTTGCTCAGTGATTCTGTAAAATGTTGTTTCTGACGCATTTGAACTCACACTCTTGCTGACCCTCCGCTGTGTGTTGTTTCTTGGCTATTTGTGTTCCGTCTCCAGGTGTGTATCAGCATGTGTCCGGCTCTGCTTTGGGAGGCCACGCCATCAAGATGCTGGGCTGGGGAGAGGAGGGCGGCGTCCCCTACTGGCTCTGCGCCAACTCCTGGAACACTGACTGGGGAGATAATGGTGCGAAAGATGCATGTTTTATTTTGACTTGTTTTGTTTTAATCTAGGTTGGTCATTATCCTAAAACAATGTTCTCATCTCCTCTTATCTTCCTTCTGTGGACAATAAAGTAAAAATATATAGTAAATCAATTTCATTACTATGTAGAACTTTTTGAACTGAATGTACCTACCTCTTGTGTATGAGACACAAAAGCATATATCATATAGTGTCGCACTACTACTATTTTCTACTTACAAACATGGCATTTCTGGTGTTTAGCAAAACCAATTATTTTTCAATTTGTGTAAACTGACCACTGCTGTGTTTCTGTTTTTAGGGTTCTTCAAGATCCTGCGTGGATCTGATCACTGTGGTATTGAGTCTGAGGTTGTGGCTGGGATTCCCAAGTAAATACTGAGGTGAGACAACAAAAATCGACATGGATGAATAAAAATGTATTCTATTTATATAGCTCTTTTCCCAAGTGGCTTCAGATATTGGCTTTGAACAAAGAAAAAGATCTCTCTGTTGCAACCTCCTTAATTCTAAACAGTGGAGCATTGATTTGTATTGTTGCATGAACCTCAAATATCTTAGTTGATTGTTGACTGTTTACCAACCCTTTTGCTCCTATGAAAAGTTGTTGTGGTTATGAAATCCTACACAAAAGTTGAATAGCTTCTGTGGCTTGACGTCTGTGCCTTTTTTGACTCTGCGTTTTTTCTCTTGCAGGTTTTTGGCTGCCGTTTCCAAATACTCATGATCACTAAAGAGGAGACGCTGAACTCTCCTCAAATGTAACTTGTCTCACAGCTTTTAGTCCTTTCTTTTAGATAAAGCCAACTGATCACCAGGCACCATCACCTCATTTAGGTGAAATAGCAGGAGTATGTGCCTGAGCACAAACTAGCATTCTTGAATTGAAGTTTTTTTATGTGACAGAGTCGTTGTTTTACAGCAAGTTAAATCAAAGATAATGTGCATTTAATTTAATCTCAGGTGATTTGGAGCAAACTGTCACTGTTTTTAGAATATGTTTTTGTTCCCTTGTGGACACATTTTCTTATCTGACACTGGTGGAAAGTGCGGGGCATCTTCAACTATTCAGCCAATGATTGAAAGAAATTACAATACCCTGCCTTAACACAGCAAAGAAAGGTCAGTTCGATATGAATGTGTCTAATTTGTAATGGTCACAGCTTTCAAACTTTGATATTTGTATTCAATATAATTTCTCAATGCCACTCCATAATGTTAGGATGAACTCCTTGTGATGCCTGTTAGTGTTTTTACATATTAAGCATTGGTGGACAAATTGGCTTTTTTAAATGGGGTTGATAATGGGATGTTTTTATTGTCCGCCAATTGGATCTAAAATATTTGCGCCCAACTGTATGTTCTGAAATAAATGAATATGTGTTTCCCCAATATGTGTTACTCTTTAATATGCTTGCTGGCTTTCTTAAATCAATTTGTTTTTTTATCTGAATTATTTGCACCTGTGATGGGCATTAAATCACCAAGAAAGTGTGGGTCAAGCAGTGATCTATAATGTCATATATCAGTCCAAACTATCCTGATGGTTGATCAAAAAAGTATGTTTTTCCTGCATCTAAAAATGCACTTTTGTTCAATCTTATTAGTAACTTAAACATCTTTTAAAGTCATACACATGTTTTACCCTGCAAATCATTTTCTCAACAAGTTTAAAGATGATATACATTTAACTTTTTGCACTGCTCTACATTAAACCTGCCTCATCTTGTCTGGCATTGTAAATATTTCCTATAATGGCTGAATGGTTACATTGTACATGGACTGTGCGTTGTAATAAACATGTTATTTGTTGAGAACATGTACAGTTGAATGGGACACAGATAGGATGATGTGGATACATTCTATGTAAATTTTAAGTTTACAAGCCAAAACCGCCCTTTTAAAAAAAACTTTAGAATCTATTTTACACACATGAACTGTACAAGTTATTACATTTTTGGGGAAAAGAAAGGACATTTGGGGCCTGCTAAGCATTTAAATTAAACATTGGTGATGCGCATGAAACATTCCTCTATGTATTTACTTGTTATATTCTATTTAGGTGTTTATTTTTGCAGGTTTTCGTCCTGAGGTTGCCCCTCTGACATCTGATTTCCAGCCAATTTGTATGTGTGAAAGTTGCCCTCACTTCCGCCTTGCTGTCAGCGAAAACAAACACTCCCCCTTCATAGTACAATAAGTGTTGTTTGTTTTATATACAGGCGTATTCCCTTAACAAAACCGAAATCGGTACGTCAGTAAACAGAACACAAAAAATAAGCTTTCTTTACAAAAATATCATAGTTTTTTACAGATACTGAATCACAGTTCAAGTGGCGACGTTTTAAATCAATAACAGAAATGAAGGATTCTGCTCAGTCTCCGCCCAGTTAGGTCCCACCTGGGACACTCCGGCGAGTAAAACAAACGAACTCAACGCACGGCTTGTTATTTAACCGGCGGTTTGAGCAACCGGATCCAGTAAAACAGCGAGCGATGGAGAGAGAAGGAAGGTCTTCGTGGATGAAATATGGGCCTGTTGTGTCCCTGTTTGTGGTTCTTTTGTCCTTCTGGTTCCGGTCACCCCAGAATGAAGTACTGGGTGACCGCCTGGACACCGTCCTGTCCTCTCTTCTCCGGGCTGAAGGAAAAGTCGGGGTGAACAACGTGGCCCGACCTAAAGTTGCAGTGGGTAAGTGCAGGTGCTGTTAGCTAACGCTGCCTAGCCTCACATCAATTAGAGTCTAAATACGGAGTCTTTGAGCTAATAATCATTGATGTAATTAATAGCATGCACAAGAGCTCGTATTGACTGGTTATGCTCCAGATTAAATAACGAAACATGAATTGCTCTGTAACACAGCAGAACAAAACACATATCATTCTAACCATGTATACCAGAGGTGGAAGAAGTAAGTAGATGTTGTACTTAAGTAAAAGTACAAATACCAGAGTGTAGGAATACTGTATTACAAATAAATGTCCTGCTATCAAAATTGTTCTTAAGTACACTACTTGAGTAAATGTACTTAGTTACTTTAGACCACTGACTGACACAAGGGTAAACATTAGCTAAAGGGGTCATTCCTAGGTTTCCAGGGTCCTTATTACGTAAAAGATTTTAAATTATGGGAATGGTTGAAAGGGAAATTGAAGTTTCCAATGCACTTTGAACCACTTAAGCCACTGTGGAGATGTCAACGTCTAGAGGCAACACATTTGTTATTAAGAAGTACAAGATCAGTGGGCTCTAAAGAGCTATGGTTTGGGTGATTTTCACACATTAACCCAAACTTGCTTGGATATTTGACCAAGGCAATTTAAAACAATTCTGAAAACATAAAACAATTTGAAAGGTCTCCTAAATGTGTAAAGGATATTGAGCTGGGGGGCATAGGACCCTGGGAACATGTTTACACTATGAAGTTAACCTAGCTACACATTTCCTTTTTTCTGTTAATATCTGGAGGTTTGTCAGCAAATGAATGACTTAGGGAAAATCAATTAGATCTTAGCTAATGTTGTATATTGAGTGTAGTTTGGACAAATAGGGAGGTTACAGAGGGTCAACCATGAATGATTAGCACTTTTAAACATCAGTTCAGAGATCCTCCATCCACCACCAGGAACATTGCTGGAATTCTTCACCTGACAAGCTGCTTAAGATAGTTTACAGCAAACAACATTATTTGCATGCTGGCCCGTCTTTCACTATCCCGATCTAATCCTAAAATCTTGTCCTTTGAGCCTTTTTACGACCACACAACAGAAGTGATCCCCATATCAGTCCAACCTTTACCCAGTTCAACATGCTTAGTCACGCAGTCATCGCTTACATTGTTATTATTCAGATTGAATATATAAGGCATAACAAGTTTCATCTCATTATAATGTTTCTTATATTAGGTGCCTCACAAATACTGGCCTGTTGACTTTCAAACAAAAATAACAGTAAATATGTAATTTGTGCTGATCTTATGACCTAATAATATGCACACAAACAAGAAGACCTTTCTTGTTTATATTATGGAAAGCAAGTTATCTAAAGAGAAAAGCAGATGGTTAGGTAAGTGCATTGAAAAGCAAAGCAAACAAAGCAGCAGGAAGTTAAGCTAATGTCAGACTAATTTCAATATTTAAAACCTATTCAAATGTTAAATAACATTGTTCCAAGCTGTGGGGGCAGCATATTTAAAAGCTGTTTACCCAGTTTAGTTCTCACTGTAGGAACCAGCATCTGAATACAATCTGTGAAGGATCTTCTGGAGATGAATGGTTTTGTCAATGGCACGTCAGAGACTAGTGAAACATGTCCATCCCTCTAAGTCCATGGAGGTTTCTTTAACTGTCTTGTTTTATCAGTCCAAAACCCAAAGGTATTAATTAAAGCTATTTATTCCATTTAGACGTTTAATATGATATAAACGAGCAAAGAAAGAAACATACTTTTTGTTAAGAGTCTGAAAACAATATTTTGTGCCATTTTTGCATGAATTATAAATACTAATCATTTATCAAAATAGTTTTTCTTTATTATTTTTTTCAATTTCCTTTACCGATAAGTCAAATGATACTTGAAGATTTGATGTTGTAAAGACAGTGTAGGTCAAATCTTTATCTTCTTCATTTTGACCCTAGATTCTGGGTAAATGTTTTGATCAAACATTTATCTCTTTGACTTTCTTTTCCTCCCCCTCTCCCCCCCCCCCCCCCCACAGGTTTGGAGGCTGTGTGGACCTGATAGTGGACGGGGTTTCGTTGCTGAATAAGATCGGCCTCGCTCACACAGACCAGCCCCTGCACCACGACCTCATAGAAAATGAAGTGCAGCTGGCTCAGAGCTTCGCCTACTTCTTTGCACCGGGAGCTGCCGCAGAGTGAGTACGACATTTCCATCATTCTTGATGAATTTAAGTCTGTTTGTGACAACAGCCAAATATACATAAAACATCCGTTAGCAAACTCTCACACTCCAAGGCTCATTTTTCAAGTTGTACTTTAAGCTCACTGTTTTCCAAACGCATGCACTTTTGCTAAAACTTGACTAATTAATACATTCTAATTGAATAAGAGGGATGGGGAACATGAAGTAGATGGAAGCTTTGTCAGGAGTAAGACAAGTCAAGAGTAGATTTAAAAGAAAACAGTTTCTTTGTTGCGGTGCATACCTCAGGCTGCCGTGCCTCAGACGCCTCAGGCTGCCTAGCTCACATGATCTTTCACAAACACTATGCGATTTCACCTTGAATGGGAGAGGGTTTATTTGCACATACTATATTACATAGAATGTTTACATGTCATTATCCAAAGTGACTTACATACATACATACTCAGTACTGTGGGCAATCCCCACAGGAGCAATTTGGGGTGAAGTGTCTTGCCCAGGGACACAACGACATGCTGACTGCAGTGGGGTTTGAACCTGTGACCCCCTGATTCAAAGTCCAGCACTCTATCCACCGCCCTGTACATATAAATAAGTACAATCAAACACGCTATGTTTTTCTTATAAAATAGACATACTAGATTCACCTTCAGTGCTTATGAATTGTTCTGTTGCTTTTGATGTTTATTAGCCACTAAAGTGTTACATGCCGTTGGACTTAATTCCCCTCCCTTCTCCTGTTTTGGCCGAGCCGCCTGTGAGCCTTGTTCATTGTCTGGAAATAACACCTAAAGCCAACATGCTTACAAAATCGTGTGTGTGTGTGTGTGTGTGTGTGTGTGTGTGTGTGTGTGTGTGTGTGTGTGTGTGTGTGTGTGTGTGTGTGTGTGTGTGTGTGTAAGTGATTTCTCTTGCTTCATTCCTGCCTGGTTTCTTGTGGATTTAGGGATTGTAAAGACTATAATTTGGAGGCACTTCCGCCAAAAAAAGAAACTTGATCTGTGCAAGGAAGAAATTATTGGGTCCCTCTGCCAAATGTCGAGAGGGCCAAACCACATGTGCGTTTTATTTTCTGTGCCTAGCTTTTACTTCTGTTTCTCTTCTCTCCGTCATTGCCACGAGTACTGCAGATTATTTCACATTTTCAAATGAGTTGTATGTCTTCAGAAAGAGAAATATTTTTAGGAGTACAGATAAGCATGAATAAACAAGTTAGAAATATCTACAGGTTGAACCAGATTATTGTTGTTTGTGTACCATGAGGCTCCATGAACACGACTCCTGCTTCTTTTGTTTTCCATGTGATGGCTTCACTCAGAATGACTCGGCAGAAATATTTCAGCTATTACTACAAGGGTGGCACATTGCTTACGTAGTGTCAGGTGTCTCATAGCAACAAGGGGAGCCACTTCCTGTACTAAACACAGTCAAGTATTGAAGAGGATTTTAAGTTGTCTGTTTTCTTTTTCTGAGTATACATTGGTTTTCCAACAACTTAACTTGTTCACAGATTTTCAGATTCAGGTTTTCTGCAACAGACCTGGCAAACAGGTTTCTCAGGTTTCATTTCTTGGACCAAGCCACATTTATTTAAACGGCATATTTCAAAAGCCTGTGACCTTATCATTGTCTTATCTACACCGTAGCTATGTACACATGACAATAAAAGCCTTGAAACTTGAATTCACAATGCTTTACAAATGAATAAAATAACTACGACACGATAAGAAAAAGATGAAGTTTTGAGAGGACATTGTGTTGGTTCTTTCAAGTTTCAACATTGTTTAACTTCTTTCTGTCTTGCAGGCGTTTTGTGCTAAATGACACCTTCTTCAGCGAGCTGGTGGAAGCGTCTCGTGACCTACCCGGCAACAGATGGGCAATAGGCGGCAATGCCCCGGTGATGGCTGGCCGCATGGCAGCCGAGGGATGTGATTTATTGCTAGGAGGGAGTTTCAGCCCCGAATTCATTGATGTCCTGTCTGAACACATTACAGGTACAAACACACACACGCATACAGGACACTTCTGTGCCTTCAGTGTACTAAACCGACCCGTTCTCCTTCACTTCCTGTTCTGAATCCCTCTGTGTTCCCAGTGGCAGGGAACATAGTTGAGGAGCCAGACATTCATCTGATCCTGGAGTATCCGTCTGGTGCTAGCTGGGGTCAATACACGTCGCGTAGAGCCAACAGGTATGTGTTAGTGGAGCGTTCGGTACACACTTTGAGAAGCTGCAGGGAACTGTATATGTGACAGTATTTAAACCAGAGGCACATTTTCAATCATGCACAGGAGACTGAATCTGATAGATGTTGTCAGTATCAGAACCTGTGTGTGTGTTAGATGCATGCATATTAATGTAACCCTCTGCAGTATTTGAAGCTCACTGTTTTCCCCTCTGTAGATATATCGTCCACAGCGATGACCATAACCCCTACTTGGACTCCATGGCTGCTTTTGCAGAGAAACTCAAAGGCTTTGACCCAGATCTGCTGGTGGTGGGTGGGCTGCAAATGATGGATAACTTCCCCTTCCAGTCAGGTAACAGGAATTTGGTGTGATGATATAGGATTTAGATTTTCAGAATAATTTGATTGTGGTCAGTTTTCAAACCAGCATCATTGTAAATGTCTTCACATGAGTTACTTGAAAACAATCTCCAGCTAAAAAAGTGAAAAATACAGTCTAATAAAAAAAAAGAATACAGGGATGATGATGTAAGAAAGAATAGAATCTCACAATGTTGCTTCTAAGTTCATCAAATCCATTAATTACTATCCTTACTTTGCTTTATGACTTATGTTTACTTAATTTAAGAATGTTTCGTTTTGTTTTGTTATGTCTGTGATACAAGAGAAATAGGCGTTCATTTTTATTAAACTTTCTTCCTTTTCCCTTCTTTTATTTCTCGATTCCAGGTGAGCGCGAGGCTCTCCTCTCCCGCCTCGCCGACCTCCTCTCCTCCTCCTCTCCTACGATTGGAGTCCATTTTGAGATGGCCAGTTTTGTAGAAGAGGGTATAATGGAGGAACTTTTTCACTACGTCATTCCCCATGTATGTATAACTGCTGGTTAAACTTTTCAAATCAACACATTACTTAACATTGAAGGCTACTCGAACAATTACACAAACACAGAGTCGAAAAAGGAAATAAGGGAAATAATAAAAAGGTGTTTTGACAAATATTTCCAGGTAGTTCGAGACTGGATTTGCTTAGTCAAATGTATTGAATACATTTCTAAACAAAATGTGCCCCCCTGCATTTGTATAGTTCTTCTCTTCTTTTCTTTAATCTGTTTTGTATGATTATTTTAGCTCCCTATTTTCTTGCTGTATTAAAAACACATTTAGTAAAGAGAAGTTGAAAGTTGAAGGCAGCATAGGAAGATGCCAGCTCAGTTAAAGGCTGACCAGTATCTAACTCGTCACTCTGTGTTCCCAGGCCGACTCTTTAGGCATGAATGAACAGGAGCTCCCCAACCTGCTCAGCCTGCTGAAAGGCTCCAACATCACGGTGTTGTCAGACCCTAACCCTCGTGTAGCCACCGTCCTCGACCAGATGAGGGAGGTGTACCGCCTCGTGAACCTCCGCTCAAAGGAAGACAGCGACACGAGCAGCGCCAAAGCGAAGCCGCTGACTCGGCTCCACGTCCACACGCTCGCCTTTCAGGCCATGATCGTGACCCACGGCTCCAAGTGGAAGAACACCATGTCGGCCACCGCCAAGGCGTCTCTCACGGCTAACCGCCACGTCTGCGGCTCCGATGACATCGACCCCAGCAAGGCCCGGCTCATCATGGACGACTCGTTCTCTGTGAGCCAGCGGGAGGGCAGCGTGCGGATCCCTCTGCAGGAGAGCCGGCCCGTCAGCTGCTGGGACGAGGACGACTACGAGATCTGCGTGGCGCCGGTGCTCGTGTGCACCGAGGTTTACCAAACTGCAGGAGGAGGAGACAACATCTCAGCCGCCGGCCTGGTGCTGCAGATCTAGAGAAGGACACCGTGTGCTTTATCTGTGTGTAGTGCTCTGTGAGCCTGGACACTTGATCTAGGTGTGATACAAAGTACCCAGCGAACATGGGTACTGATTGTAAAATGTTTCAGGCTAATGCTGTCGCCCTGGCAGCTCCTGGTGGACCAATAGGAAAAGTGAATATCAGTTAAAGAAGTCACATGATGGGTTCAGTGGTTATTACTCAGGTATGATCACCTGATTTCAAATGTATGAGCCTGGTTGTTAGGGGGATGCAGATAAAAACAGGTGAAGTCAAACATTACAGTTTAGTAAATTGACTGATCCAAACCAGACTATCTGCAGTTAATTCTCAGTTAGGTGTGTGTGAGTTTACATTAGGTTGGAGGGCACTATCGCTAGTTTCGTGTTTCTTTTATTAACGTTGGGTACATATATTAATATTTGTACACTGTCTTTGCCTGAGTGCAAAGCCCTTTGGCATCCAGATTATTTGTTACAACTAAAACTTTAAAAGTCACACTGCCCTGCTTTGTCCTTTTTATAATGCAGCACATCCAACGTCATCGCTGCCCATCATCTGACTCCTGTCCTACTCTACTTCCCAAAGGCCTTACAAAACTAGAACTTCAGTCTGGATGAGATAAGGAGTGATGAGGTTTTGGTTCAGTCCATAAAAAAACAAGTTTTGTTTAGGATTGGAGCTGAGAAAGCTACAAACTTAAACTTAGCTCTTTTTCTTGTGTTATTGAAACGTGTGACTTCACTATGCAACAGACTTATCCAGAGTTGGGTAAATCTCCTGTTTCTTGAAGGCACTTTTTTCAGATGTCTCCTCCTTAAAATCTATATTTCCAACCTGTAAACGGGGCTTTGACTGCCCCTGCCTTGCAGCATACGCAGTTTCAAAATAAGGCTGAAAAGTGAGCTTCCTTTTCTAAAGGGGAATGTCGTGAAAAACACTATCAGTGCATTTGGGTATCTTGAGTTTTGAGAGTTTTTGTGTCCTTCCTACATCAGAACACAAAGACTCAACAAGCCCTTTATATGTGGCTCCACTCCTTACACTGAAACAGGCTCATTAGAATAAACCTGCCCTAATGTATACCATAACGCATGTAAAGATGCTCTATTGGAAACGTAAAGTCCAAGTGTGAAACTCGGCTTAATATGTCCCCTTCAAAGGTCACATCCCAACCCTTTTAATGAGAGCCTCCTCCCTCTCCTATCTTAGGATTTGAAATAAGAAAGCTAGAGAGGTGATCACCTCCTGTTCTTCCCAATATATGTGAATACTCGTGTGGGTGTGTTTGATTTGTTGTTGATTGTGATTCTTATGTTGCAGTACTAATGCAAAAACTAGACTACTTTTGGTAGCTGGATATGATGTCAAAGACCTCCTTTCTACCTCCATGCTATTTATGTTTCTCCACTTTGACAAACTTTTCTATCTTTAATTTATCTTCTTGTGTTTATTTATGTTTTTAAGGACCAAATAATCAGTGTGGACTATCCCTGATAACATTACTGCTAAAGAGGCAGCACTGGTAGACACTTCTCATGTTCTCATATTATAATGCTGCATACAGTGACACAGTCTCCTCTCTAGTGGTTGTCGTTTTTTATCGTAAAGTCGATCTCAAGCTATAGTGTAACTCACCATTAATCCCCTTTATCCCCATTGGTCTAAATAGAAGTGGCCCCTGTCTCTAATTGGCCTGAAACGTACACAGAGTAGAAATCCCTTTCCTTTGAAACCATATCTGACTGAAATGGGAATAACTGTTCACACTGTATCCATATAAAACATTCCTCCACAGACCAAGCTTCAATAAGTATCTTCACAAGTGGAATATTTTCTTTCCAACATGCTCCCCTTTTCACTGAGGAACACGCATATTCATGTTGCAGTGCAACGATTAGGAGCTAAAGAAACCAGTCCACGTGTTTCCTCTGTATGTCAGCACTGTACTCGTGAATGCTGTTTTATTTATGCTAAACGGTAAATCAGCCTTATTCTGTTTGACTTTTGGTGTTTAGTGATAAGGGAATGTGTAATACGGACTGTTTCTATACCGGCATGCTTATGTTTCATTTCCTTTGTCTTATGTTTCATTTCCTTTGTCTTATGTTTCATTTCCTTTGTCTTGATTGGTTTGAAGATGAGTAATGGGTCACGTTTTTACTGTGAAATGAATTTCTTTGAAGCAGAACTTCAGCATGTATTCATGTTCAGATAAACTGCTTGTGTTTGCTAACATATCATATCTTAGCTTTAGATGCGTCCTGTCATCCAAAGCTGTGTGTAAAGTTTTAATGCATGTTAACTATTCAATGCAGAACCACTTAAGATAAAACGCTGATAAAGCACTCGTTGCTTTGTTATTCTTTCATACCTGGGCTCATGTTTCACGTCCATCTTGGCTCAAACTGCAGTTTAAAATAATACTGTGGACAAGCTATCACTTGATTTGTAATTTATTTATTTTTAAACTCGAGGAATAGGATTTACAGTAAGTGGGATCGTCACGTCATGGCTTCTTCGTCTCTCTTAACACTCCAACATTAAGCACATTTCATGTTTCATGTTGTCCATTGGCTGCACATGCTATCTGAACATCTTGTTGAAGGAATAGATGACCTTCTCCTTATCATACCACCACTGGGCCTAGATGTAATCAGCTAATAAGGAATCTGCAGCTTGAGAAGGGTTTGGAAAAACACCATTGTTTTTATTAGATGTCGTTTGACAGTTTGAAGGTCTCCTTGACTATTTAAAATGATTCTTACAGATGTGAAAAACATAATGTCTAAACTGCCTTTACTGCAGAGTATATACTTAAGAACTCACTTAGCAGCTTCAGGCACATCAGAGCACAAGCTTTAAAAGAAGTGGCATACATTATTTAAAGAAGTCTGATGTTTGATTTGGAAAAACAGATGAATGATTAATAAGTGTACCGTGGTCGTCTTTGCAGATTTGAACACACAACTCAACTGTGAAATACAGCCTCATATCAAATATAAAAGCAATTTCAAGACTTGTTCAAGTGACAGGTCAGTCTTTTGGTTTTAAACAACTTCCCGATTGTGGAATCAGACTTAAAGAATATATGATGGTGCCAATCTCCCTGGAAAACGTTCGACCTCACTATTTCCCTAAGGTTACACGTAAAGACTGAGGATTGTGGAGCTGAGCTCACAGAGATGTGTTAGGACTTGTTTGATTCACCTGGCTGCAGAAAAACGAGCCAGATGTGCGATTTCCCTCATAAATTGAAATGTCATTTGGTAGGCTATATACCATTTTACAACAAAAACTAAATGTGTCAGTTAATTTTCCTATAAAAAGACCTTATCTTGTTCTTACAAGTTCAACACATCTTAGTAACTGGAGACAGAATTTAAAAAGCAGACGATAAATGAAATGTTTGCTTTATTTTTTAATCTGTATGAATTCATAAATGGTCAAAAAGAAAACATTTGAACAAGTTGGAAACCCTTTCATACTGAAAACATGTCAAGTTTTCAGATAGACTTTGCATTGCAGCTAATAACTAATGTCATTTTAATGGGGACTTTCTAACTTCCCAACCTTTACTGATTTGATGGTTTCCAACTCCTTCCGGCACATTAAATCATCAAAAGTAAACGCTTACTAGATTAAGTGCATAAAAAGAAAATGGAGACTTGACTGATACTGCATAATATGGTGCTTTTCTCCATCAAAATAGCCTAATTTTATTCAGTAAATAAACTAATCATTGCGAAATTCCCAAGGAAGAGCGGATTTAATTTCATGGCACATCAGTCTTAGCATATTGCCAAATGGTAGTAAAAGAGAGCAGTGTAACTAAATAACAGTCCTGGTGGCTCAGTCATAAGGCCAATCAGTGTGAACATGAACAAACTGTTCCTCTAAAGACAAACACATTAACATTAAAACATGCTCCTTCTTTCAGGTATGATAGAAAATGCTTCATAAATACAAGTGAATAAAACAAAATTCACATCTTGTGCTTTCCAAATTATTTTAAAAAAAGATGACCAACTGTTTCACTTGCATGTAGAATAAAATAATATGTATAAGTACTTTGCCTAATAGGGATGGCTTCTGTTTTACTAATATAAATAATACTGCTTTTTTTAAATGTAGTCATTTTCTCCCTTTTCCAGCTTTTTTTAAGTCATTGTTACTCGCTGTAGAAAACAAATGCAGTGAGAGGGAACTTTTCAATACATTCCTCGTTGAAGAGATTTCAGATTCTGATCTCCTCATTAATCAGCCATCTACGTGTAAATCCTCAATTGAATTAGAAAGTGTAATCGAGGATTGTAATCGAGGTAAAGATCATTTGTAGGGATACAGATTCAGAAGTCCTCTCAGCGGAATTTTGGTATTTTTTCAACAGAAATCTTGGGGCCCACAGTTTGTGTGTTCACATCTCTGGTTGTCCCTGATGAACGGGGACTTTGTGGTCCTGCCCATGTTCTGCAGCTGGGGCTTCTGGGATTTGTTGTCCTTGCTGTTTTTCCACTTGATTTATGAGCTCCTCTTCTTCTGTCTTTACTTCCTGTTGAGGTTTGTCTTCATCTTGAAGCTGCACCTCCTGCTGAGCCTCCTCCCTCTGTTCTGCTCCTCCTGCCTCGTCAGTCCCGTGGTCTGACAGCTTCTCCTCGGCTGCTTTGTTGTTGCTGGAGTCCTGTGGTGGAAATGTGAGTTTAATTATACTGTGAATGTTTCAAAACATGTATCAAACAAGCGTGTGATCTTTAAAGTCTATGAGTTAATTATAATAAAAACCTGAGACAATATTCAAAAAGCTGAAAAAAGCACTTTTTGCTTTATTTGCATGGCAAATAACTAACATTATAAAATTAGTTGGAAATTGTTTGTCTATGGATTAAATAATCGACTACTCCACTGATCAAGGCAGCTGTAATTTATTTGTTAATTTCCGGAAAAACTGAAAAAATATAACCTTAAATCATAAAAATATATTTTCATTATACTCCCTTAGTTACAATTAAGTTTATTGAATTTTGTCCACTTAAGTACTTGCTCTCTTGCCTTGTCAGTGTCTTGGAGGCAATGATCATGACGTTGCACGAGAAACAAGTGTGTGACTGTGCAGTACCTGTGTGTGAGGTAATGAAGGAGACAGCAGCTCCGACGGGGCCAACAGGCCGTCCTGGTTTAGATCGTGACTCTGGAGTAAAAAGTCTACCATAGACACCACCTGTACTCACACACACACACACACACACACACACACACACACACACACACACACACACACACACACACACACAGTACGCACACAGGAAAGAATGCAAAACACACACACACACACACACACACATACACACACACACACACACACACACAGGTCAGATAAACAGGCTCAAAAGTATGAAAGTGGTTTATGTACAAGTAGACAGGCTCTCCTCCTCACCAGCACATTGGTCTTTGCTCCAGGTGTATGATGGGAGTTGTAGTCTGAGAGTAGTTTCATCATCTCCAAGCCATCCAGGAGCTCACTGCGGTCGAAGTCATAAAGCCCAAACAGGAAGAAAACCTCTGAGACAAAGCAGGAGAGAACTGACTGTTATTACCAAACACACACGTGATATCCTCTGCAGTTATAACACTCAAACTGTATATACACAAACACAACTACAATAACCTTTATATGGTGGTTTTAGACACTTTGTAATCTCTGCTCATCATATCATTTTTTTTAGATTAATCTAATAATCATTTCTTTAAAGTCTTGTGTCACTCAAGTCACTCCGAACCCCAAAGATACTCTATTTAATATCATAAAAGAGAAGAATCAGGAAATCTCCATATTTTCAAAAGTATGTTCTGACATTTTTGCATGAAAAACAACTAATTGATTTTAAAAACAGTTGTCAGTTATCTTCAGTCGATTTAATATTGCAGCTCTACCCGATAGATTTTCAGTTTTATTATAAAAACGTATTTATATGTGGTAATGATGATGAGCGTTACACACAATGTGGGATTGTCTACCTTGCTCCCAGGTGCTTATTTCGGGTCCTCCTTGGCTGTCCTTCAGACTGGATTGAATGTAACTTTGCAGCAATCTGTGCAAAGAGTGTCAATCAGTCAATTATTAAGAGACAAACTTTAACACTGAGGGGACAGATTGGTTCAACCCTAACTCTTTGCAGGTGAGATCACAATATTATTGTTATTTCTGTTGTTGTTGTTATAATGTTTTAACGTGTTCCTATTGAGTCTTTCAGACTTTGTTTGTTTATATGGAAAAGAAGAGCGGCAATACCATGTTTAGTAAAAATTATGCTCACAGTAGAAACATTTTAAACAACACATATGCAGCAACTGTCCCAGTCGAAGAGGGCAGAATGTGTGGGTACTGGTTGTAGAATAAGTCGTAAACACACTGCCTAAGTACCTAATACAAACCCACTTAAAAGGAAATGGAACTATCTCTTTAAGCTAACACGATGGTAGAGTAATATACATATTATTATTATTTTTATTATTTTTAGCAAGGAGAAAGAAGCTGCAGCCACATCGTCACAAACAACGTTCTCTTCGAGATACAAAATCCACAAAGTGGTTATCGTTCTCTTTGCTCCTCAATTAAATCAAGCCTGTGACTCCTTATTGGTCAGTACTCAGTTCAGACTACTGTACAGGGTAAGACAGTGTATTTGTAACGTATGTGACCTGTCCCCTACATTATCTCCATAAACAAAAAGTATTTCATAATGACAGCGTAAAGCACATGTGATCTTATCGGTTTATGGTGCAGGCCACATCATTAGCACAACACAGCAGCCGAAGTCCACAGAGTGACAAGACAGCAGCTACAGTCCACAACAGCTGACTGCAGGTTCAACACATTTGGATCAGTAGTCACACTAATGGAGCTTAGCCAAGTTCAACCAGGAAGACCGTCTTTAGTCATTCATTCACATACTCCCAGTTTACTACTCTCTCTCCTCTCAATCAGTGATCGGGGGCGTCACTCCCCAGCTAAATCACTTTGCCTCTATTCCCACAAGCCTATCATTGTGCATTGCTAAACCTTTAAATCTGCTCTCTCCCCTTCCTCACAGTTGTCATTTCAGGTGAGTGAACGCAGCCCTCCTCAACCCCTTCCACCTTCCTTTCTTCCAAATCCAGGGTCAAGCTTGAACCCCTCCTCTTCAGACCGACCTCCATCAATCCCTTCCCACCTTCACCACCACCAGTGTCTAGACCCCAGGGGGGGGGATTCATCGGGTCGGTTTTTCCCCTCCCGAATGATACTCCCGCACAACGGGGTCTAATCGCCAAACACCGTTACATGCATCTGTGTATTCCCGGCAATAAATATATATTGTTACGTCAAAAAAACGTCTCTCCTGATTGAACTATCAGCAACTGTTAATATATTTCAGCTGCGGGAGATATATTAAATCATCCTCTGATAAAGTTTTACTTTCAAGCTGCATTTTGAGTGACTTACTAAAGGAACGTTCTTCTTTCTACTTAGGGACGACATCAATCCCTACCTTTATAAGAAAGCACTTAATAGAGTTAATTAAAAAGTGTATCGTATGTGTGTGAAACATCATCATCTTGTTTCACTCACCTGCGGTCCTCTTCTCCAGAGCCAAAGGGATTGGCTAGCGCTGCTGAAGGGGGGCGAGCCTCGACTGCTTCCTCCCTGAAAGACAAACAAATAAAGATGCAAATAAATGTTTTCTGTTTCCCTTTGCTGGCATTAAAAACAGAAACATTCATTATTTGTCACGTCAAAGGTCTGCTTCAAATAACCAGCGTCATATATAAAGGTGTCCATTCTGATATTGCAACCCCCCCCATAGTGTGCAAATGTAAGTCTTTTGACCATAAAATAGTGACAAATTGAAAATGTAGACATGAAAATATATTGTACTTGAAAGACACAACATGTTCTGTTTTGGTGTGAAAAAAAAGGCAACATTTTGTAGTAAGAAGATGGAGTAACCTTTGTGTCGCAGGTTGACCCGGTGCAGCCTGGCTCAGGTGAGTGAGCAGCAGGAACAGAGACAGGACACACAGGGTCGTCCTGCCCAGGTGAGACTCCATGAACACACCTACAACACACAGCCAGGTTATAACCTCATCACATCTGCACAGAATACAGTCATAGGATACCATCAGGAATGTATCTGCTCAAAAGTCATAGATTTACTAAAAAACATGACCAGAATTAATTGATGGTTGGAAAAGAAACACTAAAATATACATCAGAAGTGATGGTTTCATGATGCTGTACAAAGTGGAATTTCCCCATGGCTAATGCTAATGGCTATGTGCCGAAATGCTTGTATACTCTTAATCTCATAGTCAATTGTGTTATTAGTTGTGTCAACTGTTCTATCTACATGTATCACCTACTGTACTCCCTACCAACAGAAACCACTCATTACATGAATGTTTAACTATGTTACAATCCTGCAGACTTTTCAAGACACATCTATTTTCAGCTCAGCACACTGTCTGTGAGTATGTCCTCGATGTGTCTACAGTGGGAGATGCAAAGGTAAATTATGGCTAGGGATGTGTAACCTTGCAACAAGAACAACAAGAACAACAAGAACAACAAGAACATCAAGAACAAGAACAAGAACAAGAATAAATAAATGTGTCATCTCTTACAGCTTATGAAGTATTCTCTATTTTGGACCACGAGTAAATTAAAAACCTTCCCAGCCAATTGACATGACCCTGTGTGACAAACCGTCTAACGTTGCTGCTTCTATGTGAAGTAGCAGTGATGCTAACAAAGCGAGGCTCACACTCCTCTCCCCTCACTGCAGCATTATCACAGCCTGAAGTGGAGAACAGTAACATAATGCACACTGAAGATCTCTTATAAACTGTTATTGTCTTCCTGCTTTGACGTTACAGCCCTGAATTAAATACAAAAGAAAAATAAAAGCTATGTGTGGCGTAAAAGAGTATCAGTGAAAGAGAGTACGCATAATAAAATGTAGCCTACATTACAGCTGAAGTAACATACGCGTATGGAAACCCTCATTTAGTGATGTTAATCATTCTGATAAACACAAGCTGTGCTACTTTAAATCTCTGTTCAGTCATTGAAAACTTACCTCTCTGCATAGTTGATGAACGGTAAAGCTTTAGTCCGGGCAGGTTAAAGGTTCACATCTGGAAACCTCTGCCCTGCACCGCCCTGCTCGCGCGCCTCCCGGTCTGCACTGCGCAAGTGTTTTGGTCAATGACAGGGGCCACGTGGAACAACAGTCGTGTCAGCGAGTGTGCGCAGGACCCTCTTTGTGCTCCTTTGTATCTTCAGTCTCCAGTATATTCAGCTCCTCTCCGGGGTTTCCGCTGCGCCACGTCCTCACCGACACAAAGATTCCGGTAGTGCGCGAGGAGCGTTTTAGAGTGCTCACAGCTGTGGTTCACATTCAGTCTGAGAGCTGTATTGCAGCTACAGAGGAGGAGAGCAACTGAGTGGGTTTATTATAGGACTGCAGGCTGCGTCTTAAGTACTGAGATAGGCAATTTATAATTTACTTTTTCTTTATTCTGCTACTTATTTTTGCACCACTACTGAGGCAAATAGGCCTATTGTTCACTATACTCCACAGCATACAGTATATGAGAAACTTTATTAGCTAATTAAAAATACAAAATGTAATCACATACAATACTAAAAATGATAACAACGATAATAATAAAATGATGATAATAATGACTCAAATAAAACTTGTGAAATTGTGAAATATATCGTATCATGTGAAATTAATAAAATATTTAAAATTCACAAACAGTTAAATTAAAATTGTTTAAAACGTATAGGCTTACGCAAAAATAAGAACTCCATATACTACTTTAAGAGAGAGCAAACAATGTAATATTGCAAAAACAAACGCCTAATTGGTAATCCAGTGTGTGCTGTGCCATGAAGTATAATTTTGCCTCTTTCTTTCACAGCTACAACTCAAAAAAAAAAAGCTATTCAGTATGCACTAACCGTTTTCTTCACACAGATTGTCCCTGTATACTCTGTATTGAATCCTGTGGGCTCTGTAATTATACATTGTAATAGCAGAACTACGAGATAGGTATCGTTAAATATATAAACACCCCTTATTTATTACTTTCTTTTGCGGACATTGTTATAATATTAAGATAACAAATGTATGGTGGTTGTGATTGGCTTTGGTTTAGATGTGCTCTTAATGTTAAATTTCTCCTTGATTTTCAGTTACACGATTGGGTATCAAAGTTACATAAGGTAATTTATCCCACTTAGAGTTTCTACACATTGTGTTAGTATTGATTTTGGTTTTATTTGGAATACTTTTATATTATATTTTTTGTTATTTGGAGTTTGTTGTATAATTATTGAATGTTTACTAAATACGTTGACATTGTTCTAATTATTATTATTTCCTTCTTTGGTTCTCTCTGTCTAAGTTAAAATGGCTAATCTTATTATGTATATATATACAAATTCTATACAGGCACCTCTTTCATCGACACACGAGGGCATTTATATGTTTTATTGTTCCACACAGCGATCACTATCTCACTACCTATTACTAAAAGTAATGAGTGGCTTTACTTTTATATATTGAGTCTTTAAATTTTTTATACTCGATCTGAGTGTTTATTTCTTACTAGTATATATATATATATACACACACCAAACACACACACATCACATATTATACTTATACCAGTTGTTTATACCTATGATACTAATTAGAATAGAAGGCTAAGCTAACATTCAACAGCAGATAGTGCAATGTAATGCTAAGCTTAGCCTAGCCTCAAACTCCTTAATACACAACTACACATGACCCACCACACAAGACACACCATCACATTCCAGTTCATACACACACACCAGCCCAGCATCACACCAGCAGCTCAGCATCGAGGCACACACATATCTAGGCACATTATCAATAGATTTCACATCGCTACACAGATCACCAGCCAGTCGAGGTTATTAGAAGCGGTAGGTAATGTATGCTGGAGTGACTTTTGGGAGCAGCAGAGCTTATTGTCATCTAGCAGCACACACGACAAACCAGGCACGGAGAGCACATCGGCCACAACCCACGCTCGATCTACTGTATTAATATTCAACAGTATAATTGTCATAACAGTGCATATATAGACACATACACATAAATTGCGTGCCTGAGATGGTATCCCCACCTAGGGCTCTCCGAGGTGTGTCGTCCTTGTAGATCAACACATCACTGATTGATGATGTTTGACCGACATTTACAGAACGCATCTCTCATATCATTGGTCCTCCAAAATGTAGTAGTATCTATTTATTAACGTTTACACATGAATAAACACATCGGTTAATATCTCTTCTAACGAATCTGAAACACGCTGGAGAGATACATCCGACAGATGGTCTCTGTTATACAAATATGGTATTATAGAGAGAAGCTCACTATCTGTAGGGTGCTTAAAACTAACCTCGATTAACATAAAAACTCAGATCATATGTGAGGTGATTAGGGATTGGGCAATGTGGCGAGAAAAAGTAATAAAACAGATAGACCGCCAGCTCCTCTCACATCACTCGGCATAACGTGATCTAGGAGACATCAGACCAGGAGATGGTGAGTGTGCAACTAGTTTGTCTAATGTATTGGATAATATTTGTACATATTAATCGATTGATTCCTCAAATAATGATCCGACTTTGACATGTGTTATATTAATAGATAGACTGTGGCAATACTCTCAAATACTTATACAACACTCTTCTATCATAGATGAAATAGTTTTAACCACGAGAGTCAAACAATACTCGTACACAGTCTCACCAAACCCTCGAGCATCCAGCACACACACAGATATCATCAACCACACTCACATCAGCTACATTACAACACCAGTATCTACAAGCGATACAACAACTACCATCCCTCTCCTGTAGTGAGACGTCTAGATGTTATAGTGTGCTGTGAAATAATGAACTGACAGTGCTCCAGCACTCAGTGAGTCACACATGGAGAAGATTGGTGTTTGTTTGGTGTGATTGTGTGACTTTGATCTGGTTCGATGGCGGTTATGAAGTGTGCTATTCTTTCCCACTCTACAGGTCTCAGATCTTATACAGGAAATGGACAAACATCTTCCCTCCTTGTACACAAATGTTTGTGCATGGTAGCGGCCGGTGTTCGTGAATGTCAGTTCTCCTACATCTTTTCATTGTATTGACATTCTAATTCTAGTTTTTGACAGACTTTATTAATTCTCATGTTGTTGTTGTTTTAATACAACACGCTTTAAACAGTTGATCTGATATTGTTCATATGGGTTTGGTCACTGGGGCATTCTACCGAATTAGCCACAAAGTGCGTTCCCTATTACGAACTAAAACCTAACAACAACAAGTGTGAGTATAGTTATGGTGTTTAAACCTCTTCAAAAACGTTGTTATTGCAGCCAATAGTACTTGCTAATTCTTTATGAATGTTTGCTTCATATTTTTAGCTAGGATCGTCATCTACCGGATACATTGGTTACGTAATTGGACATGGATTCCGTTTCGGTGTATGGGACAATACATTAGGAATTGTGTATTAGCAGTAAATCCCACAATTTGAAATAAATGTGTTTTAAAGTCCTGAAAATCAGTTGTGTTACTCTAAAGGTCTTCTTCATTATAATATGTTTACGGTATAATATTATATGTCTCTCGGATTATTATAATAAACATGTCTATTGAAAGTGTTTGCAAAATACCAAACAGATCATGTGCATTCTATGCCTCTGCCCTTCCTATTTTCAGCCTGTTTACATTAGAAGTGCTGATTCCTGGGTCAGTACTTCAAACATTCACTACTTCAAACATAATGCGCACATATTATTAGTTTAAGATTAAGGTCAATAATGTTGACGGGAAATATGATACACCTTCGAGAACAAATACTGTGGTCACTACCAAACCCTGGATGTTTGTGTAAAAAAGTAAGTTATTGAGTTATCAACTAAAATGTATATGATGACTGATTGGTTTGAATTGGTGAATCGTTCATTTCAACAATCATCAACTCTGCTGGATCATCAAATATGATCAGTATGTATGCATTTTACCAAAGAAGTTTACGAATTATGATGTTTTATGAATTGTATAAATTGAACTGAAATTTGGGATTAAAAATGCACTTGTTATTTATTTAGATTGTGAAAACCCTCAAGGAAATATTTGGTTAAAATTACTATTTAGATAGGGAAGGTAAAACAATCTTAACAGGTTAAATAATGCTTTTTACTACAGTGTATTTACTACTATGTTTCGGTAGGTGACCATTTTTGGTAGAGGGAAGACCATTCCAATACAGTCAGAAAATACGATATAAACATGTACCGACTTCTTTTACTAGATATGTGTAATT
>NW_011334910.1:144754-147254 GCF_000735185.1 Notothenia coriiceps
CCTCGTTGTGTATCACTTTTGGATGACTTGACACAGATGCAGGTCACCAGTCATGTTCCAGTAGTTTCCTGACCACTGTACGGTTTGTTGCGACAGTGTCATAGCCCAGGAAAGATTCTATGAATTGCTGCCCAGTTATTTGCTTTCTTCAAACCCATCCTCGATGTGGTTGGGTGAGGTTGAGCTAGCTGTCCAGCACAGAGCGCCAGGACGAACTCTTTGCTTCTTGTGTAGTGCTCTTGTGTCTCGAGTGATGAGGCGTGAGTAGAGTCCTGGTGGCTTGTAAAGTGATTGCAGACGCGAGGAAGGTCGTAGCTCTTGGGGATGAGGGGTCTTTGCCGGATTTTGTCATGCAAACCACTTTGGGCCTCTTCTTTCCAGATCAGGAGGGGATGTTTTTTTGTTGCGCGATCATGTGTTTCAGCACTCTCAGGAGGCCAGGGTCTTTGCGTTTACGCGTCCCAGGTGCTGAATCATTTCTGCCAGTATGTCATCATCCTGCGTACGCTCTTTCGGGGTTTCAGCTTAACCCATTTGCAGTTTTGAGTTCTTCTATGTCGAAGGGTTTGGTGAGAGGGCTGGCTGGTTGTGGTTGGTCTGATACCACTGTGCGATTGTGTTCTCCTGTGGGTTGGCGGCGGAGTTGGTTATGGCGGTTGGCCACCCGCTGTGATGCAACCGGGTTAGCTGTGACCTTTGTGATTATCGGTGGTGTGGTGTGGTCTTCGCCAAGACGGCGGATTGTAGCCCAGGCCTTCCTGCTGTTATTTGTCATATTGGTGTTCTCTAGCATTTCCTTCCAGACTTTCCTTCGTTCTTCCCCAACTTCACTGATCAGGGTCTCTCCAAGTTCCATGGTGGTAGAGGAGAAAGGGTCCTTATTATATTCCTCATAGTAGGCTTTCAGCAGGTCGCTGGATGTTTCTGATAGCCCAGGAATATACTGTGTCTGGCATCCCCTGGGTATGTGACGTCTGGCTGACCTTTTTACCATGTCTGTGAAGTTGGAGTAGTTATTGGGAAATGGTGGTATGTTAGATATGGAATGCTCTATCTCCTATTGGAATGACAGCCAGTCGGCTTCCCGTAGGTTGAACTTCCTGCGGAATGGGACGGTGGTTGCTTGGAGAGCGGATCTAACGGTAATGGCAATTGGCCGGTGCTGGGTATGGGGGATAGGGTCCAGGACTTCCTTCTCAGTTCTGGATGCGATGTCACTGCTTACACAGGCGAGGTCTGGGTTGTTTCCTTGTTTCCATCTGGCGCTGTGGAAGGATTTGGGTAGTTTAGCGTTATGGATTAGGGTCAGGTGCTTGGACTCAAGCCAGGTCTCAACTTCATCTCCATCTTGGTTGTTGTTCTCATAGCCCCATGATGTACTGTGGGCATTGAAGTAGCCGATGCTGATATGGAATCTCCTCTTGCATCTTTGCGGTTTGGGAGGGCAACTGTGATGGTTTCCATGTTTCCTTCCGTAGTGTGGGTCCAGACTTCCTCAATCTTGACGTTTGGTCTGCTGAAAACAGCTGATCCATACGGTCTGTGTCGGGTCTCAGCGACCAGTTTCATTCCAGGGATGGTAGGTCGATCGGTGTTGTGCAGGGCCGGTGTGGGTTTCCTGCATGCAGAGTATGTCAAAACGATTGGCCATCGTTGCCAGTATCTCTGCCTTGCATCCGGAGAAACCTTCGATGTTGATTGAGACGATTGACAGTGCGGGTCCAGAAGGGGGCAGGTATCTGTGACGATGTCGAGATCCGGCAGGCATCTTCATCATTTGATTGTGTAGGTAAGTATACAGAGATTGGCCTACTGGCAGTATCAGATTATATCCTCTTGGATGTATATCTCAATCAACCAGCGTTTCCCAGGCTGCACCACGGGGAGGTTTCTGTATGTGCAGCCCATGGTGGTACTAAAATGCATGCAACTTAATGTTTGGAATCAGTTGTTTGAGATGAACCCCAGCGGCACTTTTGACCGCAGCCAGTGGAAACCACATTTTACTGTTAGTACAAGTCAAAATGAAAACGGCGGCCACTCAACTTACGAAGGTCTTGCAGCAATGCGAGGTGACATGGAAGCAGGTTACAGTAGTTAGTAGTGATACTGTCCTTCAACCACACAGTTTCAAACAGATGGAGTTCTCCTCTGGCATCAACAAATATCCCAACATGAAAAGATCAGGGATGTTTGAACTGACCTTCTGCCGCACTCAACTGGCATAGATTACACAGTGTGTGCGTGTGTGTGTGTGTGTGTGTGTGTGTGTGTGTGTGTGTGTGTGTGTGTGTGTGTGTGTGTGTGTGTGTGTGTGTGTGTGTGTGTGTGTGTGTGTTGCAGGTCCCATGCAGGAGACTGTGTACGATTTCTGGAGGATGGTTTGGCAGGAAAACACCGCCGCCATCGTCATGGTAACAAACCTGGTGGAGGTGGGGCGGGTAAGTCCACACGCACACACATACACACACACACACACACACACACACACACACACACA
>NW_011334910.1:151899-152123 GCF_000735185.1 Notothenia coriiceps
TCCGTAACACTTGATTATGCTCTTTCTCTAACACACACACACACACACACACACACACACACACACACACACACACACACACACACACACACGCACGCACAGTATCTATCTTTAGCTGTATAAATAGGCGTATAATTAAGGTTTAGATGTTGGAGTCATGAAGTGGAAACACGAACATTTAAACTGCTATTAATTTCCCATCAGACAGAGGCAGGGGGGGGGGG
>NW_011334910.1:152149-164411 GCF_000735185.1 Notothenia coriiceps
GTAATTGATGGAAAGAAAAGGAAAGAGAGAAACCAGTGGAGCACGAGAGATGGATGATACCAGATCAGTGTTTATTATAGATACTTAACACATAAAAGCAACTGTTTATATGTGTTAGTTAGCAACTGTCTTCCTCAACTACATACATTCTTAATCATTCCACAAATAATTACGCAAAGGGACAACTTTAAATGTTTTAGTAACTAGAGATGTGCTCATAAGAAATTCGGAAACTCAGCATTACGCTCTTTTAACGACCCAAACACATTTAAATTACGACCATGGCAATATTGCTTTATGTCCTTGAGCAAATAGGATGTGTTTGATTGTAGAGGATGAGTGAGATAATAAACCAGCGTTGTGTTCCCTCAGAGAGTTTACCTACGTGTTAAACATCCAGAACATTTCCATTGCATACATGCCATGCAGTTCAAACAGACTGGACCTACTATGGGTTGTTTTGTTTTCCAATGGGAAGCACAGTGAAAAGAACATCTACAACATGATAAACATTTTATTTTTTATATAAAGGAATATTAAAATCCTCATAAACAATTAGCCTATATCCATTTATTTAAATCAGACATCTTGCAAACCTTGCGTTTTTTTTCTACAACAGCAGTTTCCAATCTTGGGGTGACCCCTCAATAAGGTCAACAGATTCATGTGTTTGTGTCTGCTTTTCAGACAAACTTGATTTTCTTGCAAAAAGATTGATTATTAGAGAATCCAGATCCAGAAAATATTCAACAAGTTCTGAAGATAAATACATTTTGTGGTGGAGTTTTTCCAACAACATATGCAATTTATGACAAGAGACAAGACACTGATTCATTATAAGACTTCACTACGGTTAGCTATACTTGTAAGGCTGAATGAAACTATGCAGAAGTATCTTGGCCTCTGAAAAACTGTAAAAGCTGTTTCACTGCCCTCCTTGGTAGTCCTCTGCTCTTATATTAGCAGAGCTGGGAGAAGTACTCAGATCTTGAACTTGCGTAAAAGTAAAAGTATCAGAGGAGCCTATATGGCCAAAATCCTCACCTAACAGTACTTTCCTATACCTCAAGTCAATAACCATAGAACATGTGAAGGGGGGCTTTTGAAAGTCTGGCCTCCCTCTGAGTTTGGGAACCACCTCCCTGTCCTGCACCTCCACCCTCCCCTCATCTCTCCCCTCCTCTCCTCCCTCCTCCTCTCTCCCCCCTCTCCGTGATATCCCGCCGCTGCACCGGTGTGTTCAAAAGCCGGAGCGCAGGCGGAGAGGAGCAGATGGTCCAAAACTGAAAGAGAAACACCAGAGGAAACATCTCTGTGCAGGAACATGTGGACGCAGTAAATGCACATTGGTAGTGCAGCCGCATCGGTGTCCGATCCGCGGTCAAAGTAGAGGAGAGCAGCGGAAGAAACACGGAGCGCTTGTTCGCCCCCCCGGGTCAGCACCGCAGGGAGGAGACAAGCAGGGGAGGAAAGATTCCCCTAAACACAGTGAGAGCGTCGGATGAGGAGAAGAGGAGAGCGGAGGGCATCGGATAGGCAACAAGGAGTGAGTCGAAATAAGTTATTCTCAAACTTCAATTTACTCTAACTTCAAACAAGTGTTACAACATCTCTGCTCAATACAATTGTAGTTGTTGTTATGGTTAGTTTGATTTAATCTAAAATGTCAAATGCTTATTTTTTTATTGTTACTACCCTGGTGTGAGCTTACCTTTCCTCTTCTATCCTGTGTTTCACCCTTCTTCTGTGGCTGGATTTCCCTAATAAAGGTTTATCTCATCTTACAATTCAAACTGGCTGCATTGTTAAAACAACAATTTCAAGCTAGTTTTGCAGTGGTACACCATTTTCAAAAGTAATGTAGCTCAGGCAAGATGTTAGGTTGTTAAATTGTTCTCCCTATCTTATTCCTGCATAGTCTGAGTGTGTGTGTGCGTGCGTGTGCGTGCGTGCGTGTGTGTGTGTGTGTGTGTGTGTGTGTGTGTGTGTGTGTGTGTGTGTGAGTTTTTCAGATGGTCGGTTTTCCTTAACACAGAGAGGTTGACTATTTCAACTTGTCAGACATTCAGTTAACATGGTTCTTACATAAACACCGGGAGTTTAAGATATTTTAATAAATGATCATATTATTCTGACACTGTTAAATAATATAGAAATAATGATGTGGTGGAAGGTAAACAACCAGATTTTTTGTATTGAACAATTTTCAATCTCATTCAAATTGAATACAATGTTTTGATATGATTGCTGAATTTTAAAGAAACGGGCTCACATTAAATCAATGCTTGTTGTAGGCTACTTTATCGTAGTGTCACCTGTGACTTAATTGAACAGCAACAGGAATACAAACGTTCAGTTCGGTTCAGTTTGTTTTATACAAGGAAAAAACAGTTATAAGATTTCATGCCTTGATGTTTTGGGTCCAAATGTATAATTACTTTTCATAAAACATGTTTTATCAAAATGTCTCGCCTCTTCTGTCTGAAGGAACAGAGTCCTTATCCTGCTGACCCTCCCTTAACCTCTCCTCCTCTCTGCTGCACTGCTTCTTCATTCACTCCCCTCAGACATCACACACACTCACACACACGTTCGTACTCTCTGGGATGCACTATAGGCAGGGCGGGTCCAACAGCGTGTCACTTACTTCCCGAACCTGTTAAGCTGCCCCTAAGAAAATCAAATGTAATGCCTTCAAAATCTCCTCACGCCTTCATTATAACAACAGCCTGTACTCCCGTCTCAATTCGTACAACAATGCCAGGCTTTCAACCAGAACCAAAAGTCTCATCACACCTGTTTCACACTGTTCTAGGAATGATTTTAAGATATTATATATTGCCTTTAAGGAACTTCTTGCCCTGGTTTTCAGACTGTATTTTAAACTCTGTAATCCTGTTAAACCTAATTGTAAATCCTCAGGCATGGAAAAAAAGCCAAATAACCACAAAAGGTGCAAAACTATCATAAAAATACACAAAATGACAAAAAAGTGACAGAAGAGAACCACACAGATAAACAAAACACCTCCATTTGAAACATTTCAAAAGACATCAATATTTGATTGGAGGGGGGAAAAGATGTTTGAGGACACAAATCTCAATGTCTTTTTATCTAATTTCCCCTGACAGTGGCAGCTCCAGACTTATTGGACCCTAAATCCGCCACTCACAACACCAAGCCCCGCCTCTCCTTCTCCACAAAGCCAATCACACTGACTCCCCGGGAGGAGAGTGAGGTGAGAGAAAAAACAGAGGAGTCCAGATTTTTAAAAGTAATTTCTTTATCTCTTGATTCACACGGTGCTCATGTAACAGTGGGGAAAAACACATATTTTAAAAGTTTATAAAGTATTTATGTGAGTTGATTGATCAGTTGAAGTGTTGTAGATGGTTGCCACAGTGATGAAATGGAAGACGGTGACGGCCATCTTTCTTTTGGTGGTCCTGTACCTGGTGATGGGAGCAGCAGTCTTCAGATCCCTGGAGCAGCCTCACGAGAGGTAGGCGGGAGAAATACATTTACAGCTGTCTGTCTGCGGCGCTACGAGAACAAACATCCATCTATCCCTCAATCTCAAACCTGTCGCTCCCCTGTGCACATTTGGTATTTTATGATGTCTTTAGATTTCATTCATGATTTAGAGATACTAATGTCTGCAGGAAAAACAGGCTGAGCCACCAAAGAGAGTCACAGAGGTTGAGAGGTCACAGAGGTGTGTCCTACTAAGACAGGGGTGTCAAACTCAAGGCCTGGGGGCCAAATCCGGCATGTGACTTCATTTTATGTGGGTTAACCCTAACCCTAACCTAACCCCACCGCTTGCAAAGAATATAATACGTTTATTATACGGCTACATGCCGATTTACAGAAGCACGTCGCCCCTAAACTACATGTCCCACAATGCATCTCGTTTTGTGACGTGCGCACTGAAGAGACTTGCTGTTATTTCCCCTGGACTTCTGCTTTCAGACGTAGTTAATTATGAAGTTATTACCCTATCCGATAATAATCCAATTCAGAGGCAATAATGTAATATAATACATTATTTTATATATACGATATATTTATACATGTATATTTATATAGTCTTAAAAGTTACAACCGGCCCTTTGAGTGCAACCATAATGCTAATGTGGCCCGTGATGAAATTGAGTTTGACACCCCTGTACTAAGAAGACCACTATTTTGACGACAAACAACCATGTATATCTAAATTACTTTGTATACAGACTTGTGTATACATTATTCAGTAAGTGTGTTATTAGGATTTTTAGTTATACATTTCCAAATCTAATTTTAACAACCACAAAGCACACAAAGCCTTGACCCTAGGGTGGGAATCACTGCTGTAGACTTAGTGCCTTAGTGGGTGATTACAGCAAGAAAACATCTCTATGTTATCTTTTTCATTGTAGTGCTTCGAGCTTAAATATGATCTTTCACAAGTCAAGTCATTTTCACACAAAAAAAGATAAACACATTTCATTTTAAGAAAATGAGCCGTAAAGTCATCGTTCAGAGTTATTACTGTATTGTTTTTCGAACAAGGGTTTTGAGAAAGGTGGACTCTTATTGTGAAATATGAACTAATGATCAGAAACATTTCTCCCATACTTTCTCTTTAGTGCCCAGCGTTTGGCCATTCTCACCCAGAAGCTGGAGTTCCTGTCCACACACTCCTGTGTCAACCAGAGCCAGCTGGAGGAGCTGGTTAAGGTTAGACCTGCCTCACATTAAAAACTACATACGTTTGATTGAAATACTGTTCTGTATTTGAACAGTTATAATGCAGCACAGTGCAGTGGATTCAGCACCATGGACAGCTCCTACAGCTTCTTAGGAGGAGAAGGAGGACATGTGTAGCCACAGATATTGTGTTTCTGTTTTGATACTCTCATCCAGTTACATTTCTGAATGATTAAACCCTTCACAGGGACTCACACTTTAGTGCATTCTAGGAGACAGCTTGCCCCGCCCAGTTTGCCAAGTTGTATTTTCCGTCTTCTATTGGATCCTTCCTGCAGCACTACAAGAAAGACAAAGCTCAAAAGCACCAGCTAAAATGTTTCGTGATAATATTTACTGCACAACATAATATTTGGTTTCTAACCAGGATTTGATAGTTTCCAATGGTAAATCAATACTAATTGTTGATCTGAAAAACACATTTAAACATCTCTCTTCCTCTCTCTTTCTCCTCTTCAGCAAGTAGTGTCTGCCATCCGCTCAGGAGTGAACCCTGCAGGGAGGCTGACCAATCACAGCAGCCTGTGGGACCTAAGCTCCGCCTTCTTCTTTGCTGGGACTGTCATCACAACCATCGGTAGGACACACAGTGTTGATCCCTCTCAAATTCCTCCTATCAGACAGACCTTCAATTACTTTAAAATGACTCACACTTACTCACAGGAGCACTGCCATGTTGCTCCAGAAGTTCAGAGGGTTCACTCTAAAAGAATAAAATAGAGATTAAGAATAATAAATTGTTTAAAAATTCCCAACACATGTAGAGTATATAACAAGATAACCACATACCCCTACTTGCATGTTTATGTGTTATTTCAATGTGCTTGTTTCAACTGCTGTGGGAAGTATGAAATGGTGATTGATATCCTCTTTTGGTGTCTCTGTTCTCTGCAGGTTTCGGGAACACCTCTCCCCACACAGACGGAGGAAGGATCTTCTGCATCATCTACGCCTTGTTGGGGATTCCTCTGTTCGGCTTCCTCCTGGCCGGCGTAGGAGATCAGCTCGGCACCATCTTCGGCAAGGGCATCGCCCGAGTGGAGAAAATGTTTGTGGTGAGTCCGGGGTAAAGTTCAATCACGTACGCTGGGCAGACATACAGATATTGTTTTACATATTTGAATTCTTTAGGCTTCCCTGAATAATGAACATCAAGAGATAAATGTGAAACATATTGAGGTGATAGTTATAGGGTCAACCTATGGAATATAAACAAGAATACATTAAAAGAACGTAGTGATACGTGTGCATTTTAACAAACGTACAAAAACATTATCTTTGAAAGCTGCACTAACCAACACTGAAATGACATAAATGTTTTCTCTGATTTATGAAGTTTTTACTTGGTTATATTTGAGTTTCGTCCTCATAGTTTGTTATGATTTACAGTAATGAGGGGTTTTGTTTTTGTGCTTACTAAGTTTTTGATGAGGAATTAGGCAGAATAAGGGTTTACATGCAAACCCTTTTAGAATTAGAGATTAGTTTGTTTGTTTTGTGTCGTTTTTTAGATTCACCTGTAGTGTCTCTCTGTAAAAACAGTATTTCTAAGAGGAGATGGTTGAGTCTTTAAAGGAATGCCTCAGCATTGTTGTTTTAGGTCAAGTCTTCAGCTCCCAATAAGAGAAACAAAGCTCACAAAATGTGTGTTTTTAAAGTTGAATTTGCTGCTGTTTGAAATATGCGTTCGAGCCTTGAATGAAAGGAGCTGAAGTGTGCAATGTAGAACGATTTGCTCCTTCTGCTGCTCTTAGGGCACCCGAGGGATGGAGTAATGAATATTATGATTAAGGCTGAGGACAGAGGACAAAAGTTCATTGTGTAAGTCTGTGTCTGTGTGGGTGTTGTCAAAGCCGTTTTGCTCTGTGCCCAGAGTGTGTGAGACTGCAGCATTATCCTCAGTGAACACTGTGAATGTCTTTTCTTTCTACTGCACCCAGGGGACCAATTTATGGAATAAGGCTATTATTACTTACAGCGTCTATCTGTTTTACCAAATCACCTCGAAAGCTGTTGTCTCTCTGGTCCATACTGATATATCTCAATAACTGTTGAATGGCTGGCTAAGAAATGTTGTAAAAACATTTATGCATCCCAGAAGATGAATCGTATCACTTTGTCAATCCTTTGACTTTTAATCTTTGTGACTTTTGGTTTTAAATTAAATGTCCAAAGAAATATTGAATGCATGGTTGCTCACTAATTGCTAACAATTGAATGTAAATGGTAAACGCACTGAGTTACAACGCTATCAATGAGTCAAAAAAACATATATACAGTGATAGAGCTATACTATGTTCACCCTCCAAGTTTACATTTGATGAAGCTGTAAATTATCATTGGATTACCAGTTTTTGGTCATAAACCAAAGTATTATATAATAAAGAAATTGTGAGCTGATGATGATGAAGCTGATAACGCTTTATTAAATGACAAAAATGGCGCCAAATTGATTACAATTCAATTCGATTTAGTCTTTATAAATTCAAAGTCCTCCTCATGCGCCCTGCTCAGATACATTTGGTTTGAACAACAAGTGCTTCTCACGGATGGACAAGTTAAATGTACATATTTTAGCATCAACATATCTACATTGGATCCATTTCAAGATTCTACTTGTTGCCACTCAAATTGATTTAAACACACAATGACCACAAAAGCTTCATGTGTATTTACAGTGATCACAAACAGCCCATCTGTAGAGTTTGTAAAGGTACCTGACGTGTCCTGTCTCCTCTGCCCCTCTCTCTCAGCACTGGGACATCAGTCAGACAAAGATCCGGGTCATCTCCACGCTGCTGTTCGTGCTGTTCGGCTGCCTGCTGTTTGTGGCGCTGCCAGCGGCCATCTTTAAACACATCGAGGGCTGGTCTGTGCTGGAGTCCCTTTACTTTGTGGTCATCACGCTGACCACCATAGGATTTGGAGACTTTGTGGCAGGTACAAACACAAAGCCAATGACTGAAGAGCAAAATCAGACAGCTAATTTAAACCTGTCTGTCTCTCTGCCTGTATCACCTGGTGAACTCTTCTTGATGTGTCACACTCATTGACTCTGTCTCCATGTCTAGGTGGTTCAGAAATAGAGTACTTAGATTACTATAAACCAGTTGTTTGGTTCTGGATTCTGGTGGGACTCGCCTACTTTGCTGCCATCCTCAGCATGATAGGAGACTGGCTCCGAGTCATCTCCAAGAAGACCAAAGAAGAGGTATGAGAGCACTGGTTTGATGTTCAGTGATTTCTCCAATTTTTCCCTTTTTTTGGTTTTGTTATTTAAAAAAAAAACTGCATTGTGTGATGATGACAAAAATAATAATAATAATAATAATTTTAAAATGCAGGGGGAATTATAAAATGTTGCGCCCAGGCTGTTAAATAGAAAAGGCATTGATATTAAATAAAGTGAACATTTATCAAAACATTTTTATTATGTAATGCAGTGTTATTAGAAATCTGTTTATCTTTCGATGTATTTGTGTCTTTCAGTAAAGTGACTCAGGTTCTTCATGCTACTGTTACAGCGCCTCAACTTTTGCCCTCTGCTTAACGACATTTCAATGATTAGACTGTTTCCTAATCCAATCCACCGTCTGCCATCTAAACACATAAACGCAGTCGTATGCCATTACCGTGAGAATCTCCAGAGAAGAAAGGGGTCATTCAGACAACATGTGATGACGTCTTCATCAGATTGAAAAAAATCTTATAGCACTACTCTTTCAACAAGAACATGCTGACATGACATGGTGTAGCCCTCAGCTAAACATAATTAGTTGTATTATTCAGGTCTGAAACTGTTAATTGGTGATGTGTGTGTGTTCTTATTAGTGGGGTATAGTCTGAAGTACAGGCTTTGAAATGTGTTAACAGAACGGCTCTAGTCCTCTTTTAATGAGTTCTAAGGACAAAACTGAAGCCTACTCATCAGCATAAATATCCTGGTTCAACACATTGAACACGTTTTTTTTCTCAACCTACCCTAATTTGGATTTCGGGGGAAGGAGCGCAATTACAGAACGTCATTTATTTTCTAACTAAAGGACAATAGCATGCACTTATATGTTACAGCTATTGAGTTTATATAAAACATCTTATTCAGACGGGAAAACATTTACAAAAAAACAAAACATTCAAACATGGAAAAGACATAATGTGATTTGGTCATCGACTGACAGGTCATGGATAACTGATTGTCCATGGATATAGTAATTTCATTGTATTATCAAATGGTGATAATAATATATGGTAACTCTATCAAAAAGAAACAGGTCACTGTGGTGAGACATTTAGACAAAACACTTTTTAAAGGTTATGTCTTTTTTTAAATTATTTTACATTTTGCCACTGTCATCAAAGAAGGAATCGTTTTTCCAGGAGTTCCTTAAAGGTGACCTATCATGCAAAAGGCACTTTTGTACGTCTTTTATACATGAATATGTGTCCCCGGTGTTCCAGGGAACTCACCAAGTGTCAGAAAACACAACCCTCTCTCTTTTCCTCCATACCCAAACCTCTTAAAAAGGGGCTGCAACGGATCTGATACAGACTGATCCAGATTTGAACACTTCTATGACGTCACAGAAGTGGCGCTACGGCTATTGGGCCAACTCCACCAATCAGGAGGAGACAGCCACGGACATTGCCGTTCCAAAGCGCTGGAGACGCTGTAGTACATATGCCAGGCCTGTAGATGGTGCTGTTCTCACAGAATCAGCCCATGCAAAGACAGTGTTAAATTGACCGAAATGAGGAATGGCTAAAATGCATGATCTGTTTGGTATTTTGAAAAATAAAAAGTATAAATATGCCTTATATAGGTATGGTCCTACACTATATTATTCAAATATAGCATGATAGGTCCACTTTAACTTAAAAAATGTACAACAACAACAACTCATTGCATGAATGTTAGATTCAACACAGACTCATTGAAAGCAGAAGCTCATATTTCCAGAATAGATATATGTTTTTGTAAACAAACACCTTGCATGGATGAGGGTCCACTCCATACGTCTCCAGGTTCTGAGCCTTCTGGAGGAAGTTGAGCTCTGATATTTCAGGGATCTGACCTCTGGAGACAAGAACAATAAGCCAGTTAACTCGCATTCACAACCAACGTCAAACTATTACTGTGTTGTTCAATTTCATCATCATTTGATTTGAACTGCGTACTGTTTTTGATAAATGTGCTGAAGTCTCTTCTCCTTAGCGTATTGACATCTTTTAAATTGTTGATTTTATTGCATTTAAATTGTCTATTGTTTTTTTACTTGTACTTGTGTTATGGCGTGTGAGCTGTACTGTGTGATTCTTTGTATGTTGTGTTTATTTGACTGTACAGCACTTTGGTCTGGAGGTTTTAAAGTGCTTTATAAATAAAGCTGTATTGTGAGTCAAAACATTTACTCTCTGTCAAACAAGCACATGGTTTCCTATTCTACCCTAGTTTATCATTCTGCCAGCAGTGTGATGAATTTTCAATGTTCAGGTGTAGTTTTTTACTTCGCTGACAGTAAACTATTGGGAGATGCATATCTGATTGTTCCAGACAACATGGAGGCAATGACCTATAGAGGGCAGTGCAGGACCAGGCGGTGCCTTTGCCCACCTGGGTTTACCCTATCCCATCACCCGTGAAGGCATCATCTGGAGGAGTCTGACAGCCTCACTGTGTGTACCTGCTGGGACAGGAGGCTCTGACCTTGGCATGCTCTGTCTGGCTGTCTCCCACTTTAAGGGCAAGGAAGCAAAGCAATGTTAACTCAACCTGACCGCCACTATAAATTCACATCAGTCCCTTAGCATAAAACAAACACTGCACTATCTATGAGAGAATGACATAACTACCATTCTGAAAATCCAGAAAGGTAGTCATCCCTTGCTAACCATTTTAAAGATAATGACTGGGGACCGCATCCATCACCCTGGTCATCGCCTGCTGTATACTTTATAAGATTCAAGGCTTTTATTGTCATTGGTGCATAGCTACAGTGTAGTTATGACAATGAAAATGCATAAATAGTGCAGAATAGTCTATATACAAGTAATTGGAATATTGATATAAGTTGCAAACAGATGAATGTTATGGATGTTCTTTCAAAAAAAGTGCAAAACCTGACCTTTTACTGTTAAAGGAGGGGACATGGCAGCAGCCTAACATCTACCAAAGTGTTTTACGAGAGCAACAACTTGGGAAAGGAATCAAGAAACTTCTCTGATAAATTATAAAACCATAGACTTGATAACACTGCCTTTTATTTTCACTACTTCTGACATCCGACCCTTGGAGATTAAATCGTGGCAAAATGTTCCTAGACTCTTTGAACTATAGCCACCACCAATAAGGGAACGCATCCTTATTCACCCAGCCGGCCAAACGCTGCAGTCTGAAGGATGTTTTTGTCTGCTTCTGTCAATAGCCAGGCATGTGAAGCATCAGGGACTGAACTGAACATGTGCATGAACATTTCAGTGACTTGTTTTGCAGAAGTGGGAAGGAAGGTCTACAGAGAGAGTGAACAATGTCTGCTCAACAACACAGTACCAAAAAGATGCTCAAATGCACAGAATGTAATACTACTTAAGTATCCTGGAAATGTTTGTGAAATGTGGTATTTTGGTTAGAGGAAATCAAAACACAACATTAAATATCAATAATGTCTACTGTATCTTAAAGCATGGTTATCATGTATACCAGGGTATATGCAGGAATCCTGAAGTCAAATGTAATACCTTTTAAGACCCTTTCCATACATTTTAAGACCTCATCGCCACTTCGAATTCCAACCGGTTACATTGGCGACACACTTTACCTCACATTGACTATATACAGTATTGATTGTAAGATAGCACAACTAAACAGCTTGTGATAACTCCTTATCATAATTCAGATAGAACAAAGCACAAGAGAATTAACTGTGTGACCAACCCAATGCAAGGTTTATGAGAAAAAGAAACCATTAGAAAGTAGTATTTGATTTAGGCATTGTTCCCAAGAGATGCAGACTTGCATTTCCCCATAACGATGTTGTTTAACAACCGGCGTAAACGGACCTTCGCGCGCTATCAAGCAGTGAGCGTGCGATGTCCTGTTCAGATGACGTCAAATCCAACGGGATGCCATAAATAAACTACAGAATCACACTACACACCTACGCAATGATTACATTCAGGCAGACTGTGGAATACAACCTCTTTGGACCATTCATATACTTATTGAAAACAAGATACAAAATGTAATACCTTGGAAAATGTTTAATACTTTTTAAAAGCCTTAATTTTCGCTAAATTGATTTATCAACTTTTAATACTTTTTAAGACCCCGCGGACACCCTGGAAAGTACTCAATGCAGACAAATGTGTGCTACAAGTTTATATACATCTAATGATAACATGTATAAAGTATATCGTTATATATTATACTTATCAATATTGAATCAGGAGCTAACTAGCTGAGGTCCTTTTCATTCAAGATGATTCTCCGTTTATGTCATATTTTTAACACATGAGT
>NW_011334910.1:164451-168718 GCF_000735185.1 Notothenia coriiceps
GTGTGCCTTGGACAGTATAGCGATTAAAATCAGTAAAACGGAAAGAAAATGAATGAAGTTGACCATCTACTTCAGCTTTGGTAAATTCATTTTATTGAAAAAACAAGTATGACAATGAGAATGTGGTACTCTGTGACCCCAGATGAGACATGTTCACTCCGCTGCAGGAATGTAAGCCTTGCTGAAGAACATTTGTGGATACAGCGGGACACTTTTCACCGCCAGGGAAATAAAGAGCAAGATGGAGGACTTACAGAACAGTTGATCTTGTTGGAAACGACATTAAGTGAGTGTCTGTCAATTTAAGATCTTGGAATTAAGCAGAGATGACAATTTAAAAACGACAGTTCTCTAAAAGGACGAAATAAATGAAAGTGTCCAACATACTGCATACACTAAATGGAAATGCCTTAAGGCCTAAGATGTCGATGGTACCTGTATGTGTCCAATATTTTACAATTAAGGATATATTTTAACTACAGAGCTTTACAACTAATGAAATATTAGTTTGGGGGGAAATTTTCCTAGTGCAGAGACTGAGAATCAGACTTTTATCACGAAATAAAAAAAGGCATGTCAGAGATGTCATTATGATGGTTTGATGTGATGATATCAGAGTTGTGAAAGGTACAGAAGATTATGAAATACAAAGATGACAGACTCTGGTGGGCAGAGGCAGATGTTGTGCTAAAGATTGCAGAATGTGAAGATGTTGAGAGGAGGGGATATGCTTTATCGTACAATCAGCCGTACTGAAGAACAACATAGATGGAAAACTGTGCTGCTGATCAAGCTACAAACTCTAGCTCCTATTTGAGCTGTATTTATCAGATTTTCCTCTTCAGCAAACATTATATTTAACAAGAATGAAAAGTCCTGACTCAAATATTCAACTTTTAAGGGCCCTATTATGGTCATTTACAGGTTCATATTTGCATGTTGTGCCTCTATTGTGACGTGTTTCCATGCTTTAATGTTCACAAAGGTCTTTGTTTTTAACCTCTGTCTGAAACCAGGGCCCAGTCTGCTCTGATTGGTTAGCTGGCCGGCTCTGTTGTGTGGTCAACTGCTTAGAGATGTCCCGCCGCTTAGCCTTTCACGTACAATGTGTTGGAGCGCTAGCCACTAGAAGAGTGAGCGTAACGTAGTGATGTCATTAAGTAACGAAGAAAACTAAAGACTACAATGGAGAATAATTAATGGGGTTGACCACTGCGGCTTCCACATTACTTTTTGAGGTTTCGATTTCATCATAATTTTGATTTGACATTGGATTATTTCCAGTAAAAAATGTCCACCACCTCTCTTTGGTGTTGGTCAAGAGGACGAAGGTTGATAAGGTTCAAAGTGGTCTCTCTGATTCTGGATATCATTTTGAAAGAAATATAATCACTTAATGTCTGACATTTGTCAAATCGCTGCTGTGCCTTAAACTCTTCATTATGCCTAATCAAGGCTAGCACAACACATTGTAAGAGGTTGTTCTTATTCATATGTGCAACAATTATAAGTATTTAAACTGAAGAAATAAGGTGTTTCATAAGGTCATTGCTGATGTGTTTATCTAGTCCGACAAAACCAAATCAGTTGCTGTAACTACAGGCCTGGAGCCATGCGTGCCTGTGCATCAAACCAATTGTGTTTTCTATAATAATATAATTTAAACGGCTCTTTTGACACACACAGATCATTTAACACTTAGAACATTTTCCGATTACATTAGGAGTAAAAACCATATTGTAGGTTGACTCGATTTCAAGTAAAATTTTTTTTTAATGAATCTGTTGAATGTATTGACAATGAAAGTCGGGGGTGCAGCTTTAGTTGTTTGGTGCAAATAACACTGAGAACAGCAGGTAAAAATCTGTCTGTGGTTATTTTACTTCTATTGGACGCTCTAAAGAGTCGTTAAAGAGCCTCCAAGATATCTAAATCGAACCTAAGAAAGGGTGAGGGGTCAGCAGGAGAGTCCCATACATGTTGTGATTTTCTCTCAAGCAGACTAGCAGTCTGCAGGTTCAGTACTAACACTAATGGAAACAGTAGTGACGTACGCTTTGTAGAGGCTGTTGGTCTGCGTTCTTCTCCTTAGAAAACATATGACAATGTAACACAATCATCCTTTTCAGCTGTGCTAAAAAGAAACTAACTTAAAGACATTTTATTTTCTGCTGATGTGCTAGAAATGTGAATGCTTTTTATGATGATGAGAACTGTATTTTTATAAACTGTATGTTTATACTTGTAGAGTACTTTCTTAACTGAGAACACATTGTAATAATAATGTCTGTAGAGCTGATCGAAACGCAATGTAACAGAGATTTTTGTACAATATCAAACTTGAAAATATATCAGATTTCAATAATTGTTCTGTTTGCTGTCTTTTTTAAAGTCTTTGACCTTTACTGCAAACAAGACAAACAAGGTCCTACACTCTCTCCTCTCCATTGCAAAACAAAGTTTGAATTCCATTGTTGTTGACATTTTTCAAACTTAAGTAGTGATATTTGACTTGCATGTATTGTACAGCAGTATGTACAAGCTGATTAAAACCCTGTTCACTTGCATAAATGCTGCAGATGTAATGCATATATTTGCATTTTTTACTGTCACTGTCAATCATATCTTAACAATACACACTGACACAGTCATTGATTAACAACTTTGCATGTTCATAAGGATTTAAAGTTATAAACACACAAATAACCTGTAATGTTAATCCAGTTCCTCTCAGACGTGCAATGACCAACTTCTACTCACTGTCAGACCTAACTCTGCTTTATTACATATATATAAGTACATGTATCTTCTCTTCTTTCACACAATTCACAGCAAGTGAGTAATTTTTAGTGTTTAAACTTCCTGTATGAGTGACTGGCATGTGGCTGCAGATCTTATGATGCATGAGGGAAAGTTATCAAAGCAGGAAGTACAGAGCAGAATCAACAGCTCACAGTGAGATGGATACAGTACAGCGGCTCATTTCACCAGGACATTTTCTCTATTGTAAGAGCACATCCTGCGAGCCAAGGTCGGCTCACATCAAACTGTAAATCCTCAATTAAATGTTAAAACTTTGTATACTTGTTTGTTCTGAATAAACCAAGGAAATTAGCTTTAGAGGTTCTGGAAGGTTTTTTTGTTTGACTTTTTAACACAGCCATGCTATCCGTTTCCTGTTCCCGGGCTTTAGGCTAAGCTAAGCTAACCGCTAACCTGTTAATTTACCTGACATTTTCATATTCTTCACGTACCCTTTGTAACCTATAGCTTCGTTCTATCATTTATATACAGCATAATGTATTACCTTTCCTTGTATTTATTGATAATGTTCAACAGTGATGGCACATATACACTAAAATATACGTTACATTTAGAGCATATGAAGACGATCAAGCCAGAGGCTCTTACTTAACTATAGCGCTGATTTATTATCTTGGTGTATAATATTAGGACTGCAACTAACAATTATTTTCATTGTAGATTCTTCTGTTGATTATTGTCTGGACTGTTTGGTCTACAAAATGCCAGGGAAACTTCAAAAATGTCCTTTCCTGTTACTTAAAGTCTACTTTTGTCAGTACAAAACCTGTAGATGTGATACATGAAAGACATTCAAAAAATCTCCATTGCACACCGTTTAAAATCAGAACTGCACTGGTAATTAGGTATTTACTGTAGTGGCAATTTCTTATGTTACTTTATATGGTAAAGCCAAATGATTATATTATGCTTAGAAATTGTATTGGAGCAACTCGACCTGTTGTAACACAAGGGAGCATCCCGCCAAGGTCGTACCTGAAGAATGCGGCCCTCCCTAAGGGAGGATTGTAAGATAATAGTTTTCTGTAGTTGTCTTATCTTTATTACCTCCTGCACAGCATCAGTCCTCTATAAAACACACACACACATTATACCCTGTGTGCACTCCTGCAGACTACTCTACAGGACTGTCTCAGAAAATTAGAATATTGTGATAAAGTTCTTTATTTTCTGTAATGCAATTAAAAAAACAAAAATGTCATACATTCTGGATTCATTACAAATCAACTGAAATATTGCAAGCCTTTTATTATTTTAATATTGCTGATTATGGCATACAGCTTAAGAAAACTCAAAAATCCTATCTCAAAAAATTAGAATAGTTCCTCAGACCAAGTAAAAAAAAAAGATTTATAACAGCAAAACACAATCAAACATTTGAAAATGTCCATTAATGCACTCAGTACTTGGTTGGGAATCCTTTTGCACGGATTACTGCATCAAT
>NW_011334911.1:0-2596 GCF_000735185.1 Notothenia coriiceps
AAAATAATTGGTCGTGCTTCTTACAGCGCCACGGCTTTCACAGATGAAATTTTTGTATGTATTTATTGTCAAAGCATTTAATATATTCATTACTATCGGGATGTTAAGAGTATTCCATGGAATATAACAAAAATGGTTTCTGAAGTGAATTATACGGAGCCCCTAAAGGTTCATGGAGAGAAAAAAAAATCTAGTGCGCACAATGTACTTTCTCGTTCGCACAAAATACTATTTCGTGAAAGGTACCGGTGCGCCAAGTAGGAAGTGGAGCACAGAGGAGACAACCGTTTCATTGCAGATTGTTATGTTTATGTGGAGAAATGTCAGTGCATACATTATTTGAGATATATTTCAAATTCGGACTTCATTTAGGGACATTTTGGTTAGGGGTTTAGAGCTATTTGTTTAAGCACCGGATTCGCAAAACAGAAGAGTCTGTAAACCAGTCTGCTTTGATCTATGAATTCCTGTCCGTGACTCTCATAGTATCTGCTGCCCACAGCTGTTTTATAGAAGGAAAACCTCCTTCACTTTATGAAATCTCTGCGGCACCAATGGCCTGTACTACGAAGCAGGATTTGCTATTTACTATTCATTCATGAAGTATGACGCTGCGCTGTCAGTACGCTTCTCCATGTTTGTGATTGGTCAAATGTTGCTAACCCCGTCCCTTTCAGGTGAACGCGCTCTCAGCCGGACAGAAAAAGTATATAGTTGGAACGAGAAAGTATATCGTGCACACAAATTAATAAAACGTGGCCTTGTGTTATTTAAATTGAGGCCACGAATTACATCTCGTGCGCACAAATTAATAAAGCGTGGCCTCGTTTTATTTATTTTTCTCTCTATGAACCCTATGAAGCGTGTCCATATCCAAACTAAAAAAAACCTGCCTATCCTCAGTTCTTGTCGTTACTAGGGGAATATAAAAAAAATACTTTGTTTCGATTATTGTGCACACGTCTTTGTGGCTTAAGCCTTACATTGTCTTGTTTCTTTTGACTCAGGAGTCTGAAAAAGAAAACCAGGAGATCAACTTCTTGCATCAGTCCAACACGTTTCAAACACAACACAAAGAGAGGAGAGACACTGAAGTTATCCAAATGATCTCTGAGAAAACAGGGCCACCACATTCCACCAAAGAGTCCCTGAAGGTCTCGGGGCAGAAGCAGTCCAGATCATCTGAGTGTCCTCCTGAGGCCACACCTGATGGTCTCACAGCAACCAGCGAAACAAACACAACCCATGGTTCCTCAGGGAAACATGGCAGGACAGAAATGAAAAGTGTCAGCAGTCAAACGGAAGAGAGTTTGAACCCTCGCAGTGCTCCACCTGAACTCCACTGTGCGCACACACAGACTGAGGAAGAGGAAGAGGAGGAGGAGGAAGAGTTGGTAGAATCCCCTCCTGTCTCTCCTATCACACGATCTGAAGCAGCAGAGTTAGGACTCAAAGTGTTGTTTTCGGGTTCCTTCCCCATCCCGTCTGACCCGGCCCGTCTGGCTGAACGAATCCGTCGCAACAGGACGCAGCTGTCGGCCGCCTTCGACGACACCGAGTACGAACCCTACGGACTGCCGGAGGTCGTCATGAAAGGTAACTTTGTTCCTGTAACGAGAATACACACACATAAGAAACATGTTTAGTGTGTTCCAGCTACACAGTGAGAGCCATGCGGTGAAAGCTGGATTATAAATAGCCCGACTGTCAGAAGTGTTTATGGGCACAGTCTCCGAGTATCTGAATCTCGCTTGTGACTGTACAGAAAACAGAAGTTTCTGCTCTCTGTTCTTCATCACTCTGTTCTTCATCTTCTTTCCCCCTAATCCTCTTATTTATCCACCTGTCGGCCCTTCTTCCCGTCCTGCAGGTTTTGCCGACATCCCCAGCGGTCCTTCGTGTCCCTACATCGTGAGGAGAGGTTTGTTAGGAACGTCTGTGGTACCTGCGCCTCAGAAAGACTGGAGACAGGAGGAGGAGACGGATTAAAGCACAGCTACAGGTAACCTTCAGAGACAAGTGGACAATCAGTGTTACATTAACCAGTTAAACCCCACGGCCCCACGGGCGGGGGCAAAACGCAACATCTTGCGAGAAACAGCGTGTGAGGGCTTCTTAATGTTTAACAAACTATGAATGTGTCATACCCACTTAACGGGAAGAAACTCAGCTACCTGACAATATTAATATCAAAGGCTCTGAATTAACCCTGAGCGAAAAAATCATAGACCTTAGCATAGAACTCAAGGTAAAATACCCTTATTACTTATCGGATCTGCACAAACAAGCTATCGATTAGCGAGCTGACATTCCACAGATTCCAGACATATAAGTATCATCACTGAGCGATCAGAGCTTGCAGCGAAACTACAACAACAACAACAACATTTGCTTTACGGAGCCAAAACGGCTAAAAACGTCCTATCTCTGTTGTTTTCTGATCAAATTCAATGGCATTACAACGATAAAAACGCTGCTGAAGGTTAATCCAATGTCTCTGTGTCACTTTGAAATGATTACTGATAATCCATCATTCCATTTTATGTCAATAACGGAGATTTCACATTAGCTGCTATGATAGTTATGTTTATGTGGA